>NC_060269.1:22461317-22761317 GCF_021613505.1 Equus quagga
CCCCTAGTTTTGTGCTGTGGCATCCCTTCCTTGAAATATCTGTTGCACGATGCTCCAGAAGAAAGAGGGAAAGAGAGAAAGAAAAATGAAAGAAAGAAAAGCTAAGAAATAGAAATGACAGAAGCAATAAAAACTGTTCTAATTTTAAACATTTCCTGAACATTAGAATTATAAGACTTAGTTCAAAGTGAATGAATCTAAGTCCATCTAAATGATGGCCTAATATTTGCACATGTTTATCAATTTTAAAATTATTTGTGATAGGTACTATTTACAGTCACCTATACTTGTTATTCCCCTTCTTTCAGGCACACAGAAGGTTGTATTTCTCAGCCTTCCTTGAAATGTGACATGGTTAACATCGACCCTATGTGATGAGGACTTAGTATAGAAATGTGAGCATACTTGTGCACCATTCATGGCCTGAGACAGGGAGGGACTCATGACCAGTTCTCTAAGTCTCTTTCTCTCTCCTTCTGCTATGGATTATGGAAGAGCCCAAGTGTTAAGATAGTAGGATAAAAATTAAATTATCCTGAATCCTTAGGTCCCACCATGGAAGAATGTTGGCCTGGAGAGATGCCCAGAGTCCCAGAAGACCTTATGTGAACAAGAAATAAGATTTTGTGTTAAATTAATTTTTGTGTGAAATTATTAAGATCTGAAGGCTGTTTGTTGCTGAAGAATACTCTTTCTTAGCCAGACTAATACAGTGTTTAAGGAATTTTGTATTTAAAGCCTACAACCTAGCACATAGGGTCAAGAATATGAAACATATTTAAATTATACATTGCATTGTAAATTTAGGATTAAATTATGGAAATGCCAATCAGAAAATATTAGAACACTGTATCATCTCTTATATTGTCACTTGGCCTAGTCAATGGTTTGTGGGCTGGCAGCATGACAATATGGTGGAACTTCTATTTAATATCATTTGCATTTAATACGTTTGAAAATGAATGCACTTTTAAAGAGCTATTTTTATTGGGACTATACATTATTTCCATACTTCCAATCATACTACATGTACATTAATAAACAGTTCCTGGGAATTGTAGAGAAAATGTGCCCAATTTGAGTTTGCCAGGAATTTGGGGGACATTGTTAAAGTTATATTTATTTTGGGAGCTGGCCCCACTCTGCTTCAGCGGCCTGGGTTCACCAATTTGTATCCTGGGCATGTCATGCTGTGGCGGCAATCCACATAACAAATAGAGGGAGATTGGCACAGATTCACAGGGCAAATTTTCCTCAGCAAAAACAAACAAAATTATATTTATTTTTGCTGTATGCTGATGTAAATAAGGACTGAATGAGTTTCACATGTGTTGTAGTCGAAAGAATGTAGTTGTTAGAATACTACAAACTTTGAGTTCATTTCTTGTTGTCCCTCGTAACAGCTCTATGGTTCCAGATAATTCACGTCTGTAGTTTGAGTCCTTAGTTTAGAGTATGTGATAACAATTTTAATCATTCTGGGTTTTTGAAAGTCTGGTGATAATACAGAAGTTCTTCCCTACAATAAACAGACTCCATCCTGGAACTCTCTGTTCAGTGTGGCAGGAAACATTAAAGAACCCTCACTTATGCTGCCTTTGCTTCTTTTAATTTGTTTTTTTATTTTATGTTTCAAATTTTTATTTGTTTTGACAAACCTTTTTTAATTCAATATCCTATTAACAACATTTATATTTCCTTAATGAAAGATAGCTACTTAACATGCTGACATAGTTGTTTTGTAAGTCACACACTCTCGTTGATGCAGGTTTGAAAACCAAGTTTCATATGGGGATCCTTCACTAGACTGGAAATGTGGACTCAGGTAGGAGTTGGTTTCTTATAGTTGTCAGACATCATGACAAAGCTTCTGGGTAGGAGGACTTTGGAAAGCCACTGCAATAGTCTAAACAAACATTTGAAACCTAGTTTATTTAAATGAGAAACTGGCTTGGAGTTAGTAAAAATATTTTAGCCTGTTCATTTGTCTCTTTGAGCCTTAGTTCCTTAATGATGAAATGGGAATAATAATTAGCATTTCTCTTTACATGGTTATTACATAGGACAAATGATCTCATGTGTATAAAAATCCGTTATGAATTGTATAGTGATATTCAAATGGAAGCTAGTGTTAGACCTCCTTTATCTTTACTAATAAAACTGGAAATTAAAATATCCTAAGGAAAAATAGGCATACGTTGGCAAAAAAAAAAGCATCAGAGTGTTACTAAGTTGCCATAAGCAAGGAGACTGACCACTTGGATCCAAGGAAGTTCTGGAATATATAAAAGCTACTGAAACTCACTTCACTCATTGCATAGTTCAGCTTTTAAATATCTTTGAAATGGTTATAAGATTTAACATTAAAATGAAAGAATTAGTTATGGATTGTAAATATTTTGGTGAAAGTTCAATTTATTCATTGTGACAAACACCAGAATATTTGAGCAAGTATCTGTATACATAAAATCTCTTTGTTGATCAAATTTGGCAAATATAGCAGAATTTTATAGTACCAAACCAGATTTAATAATTTTTAATTTGGTCTTTTAAGCATCTCCCTTTATGGGAATCAGACATGAAATAAATTTTCAGTGTAAGAACCTCAAACAAAGAGGCATGATAAATAACAAAGACATTAACAAATAAATGAATGTTTGATTTCTTACACCCAGACTGGAAAATTAAATTAAGGGCTTCAAGACTTCAGCTATCACTTGCCATTGTCAATTAGAGCTTACATTTATCATCATGGCCATACTGGAAGGAAAACTATATTGTTAGACTACAATTGACCACATAGTTGATATAAAGATCAAAGGAAATAATTTCAGGAAGAAACACATTTTAAGGCTTCCTGTCTTTGCATAGTCTCCAGGTTAATAATAATAAGGTTTTCATTCTCAAAACTGTTCAGAATTTTTGTTGTCTTGTAGACTTTGGATGTAATAGTGCAAAAATGAAGATAGATATAAACTTTGTAGTATTTAAATCTTTTAAGACACAAAACAAATGGTGTTTAGTTTTAATTATCAGACTTTATTTTGTACAAAAGTTAACTAATTTCCAAATTTGCATTGACATGTGTAGCATGTTGACAAATATTTCATCAACACAATCTTGATGCTAAGATGTTTAGAATTTAATAATATTCTTTCTTCCAAGAATGAGAGTTTGGCATAGTTTGATTCCTAAGATTAGAAAATGTGCATCAGCATCTAATGGCATTTGAAGGAAATTCATTTTATGGAGAGAAAAATTAGAATGTAAATTAATATCATTTCAAAAAGCTCTGGGATTTGGCTTGGACTTCATTTTATGTCAGTGAAATGAAGCTGCAAGTTTCATTCTTTTTGAAATCTTTCTATGCTGATATATAATTTCTTCTGAAGAATTACACTTTCATGAATAAAAGTATGTTATATTCAGTCAAACCTAATAATAGTTCTGCCCAACATGGCATTAATGGAATATGTGCCATTTCACTTATGATTATATTTGAAACATATAGACTAGCCAATAAAACTTTCAAAATACAAGGATAAATTCCAAGTTTACATACTTTAAGTGCTGAAAGGAAAAAATCTACAGCCAGGAATACTCTATCTGGCAAGCTTATCCTTCAGAATAGAAGGAGAGATAGAGTTTCCCAGACAAGCAAAAACTAGAGAAGTTTATCACCAAGAAAGTAGCCTTACAAGAAACACTAAAGGGACTTATTTAAATGGAAAGAGAAGACCACAAATAAGAATAAGAAAACTATCAAAACAAACAAACAAACAAAAACTCTGGTAAAGGCAAATATACAGTAAAGGCATCAGATGAACCACCTATGAAGCTAATATAAGGGTCAAGTGACAAAAATACCAAAACTGCCTATTTCCATGATAAGAGGTAAAGGACACATATGCACAAAAAAGATGTTAGACGCAACATCAAAAATATAAAATGTGGAAGAGAGAAGTAAAAGAGTAGAACTTTTAGCAAGAGATCAAACTAAAGACATCATCAAATTAATACATATTTCTATATATATGGCTTATTATATGATCCTCATGGTGATCACAACCCATAATAAATACCCAAAAAAATTAAGAGAAAGGAACCCAAACATAATACTAAGGAATGCCATCAAACCACCAGGGAAGAGAGCAAGAGAAGAATAAACGAACAGAGAAGAACTACCAACATACGCAGAAAAAAAGTAACAAAATGAAAATAAGTACCTTCTTATCAATAGCTACTTTAAATGTCAATGGACTAAATGCTCCAATCAAAAGGCATAGAGTTGCTGATTGGATAAAAAAAACAAAATCCATATATCTACTGTACACAAGAGACATACTTCAGACCTAAAGACACTCACAAACTGAAAGTGAAGAGACGGAAAAGATATTTCATGGAAATGGCAATGGAAACAAGGCTGGAATAGCAATACTTGTATCAGACAAAATAGACTTTGAAACAAAAATTGTAACAAGAGAAAAGGAAGGGCACTACACAATGATAAAGGGAACAATCAAACAACAGGATACATCACTTTCAAATGTCTATGCACCCAACATAGGAGCACCTAAAAAAATAAAGCAATTATTAACAGTTATAAAAGGAGAAATAGTAACACAATAATAGTGGGGGACTTTAACACTCCACTTACACCAATGGATACATCATCCAAACAGAAGATAAATAAGGAAACATTGGCCTTAAATGACACATTAGACCAGATGGACTCAGTAGATATAAACAGAACAGTCCATCCAAAAACAGCAGAATACATATTCTTTTCAAATGCACATGGAATATTCTCCAAGATTGATCACATATTAGGCCACAAAACCAGTCTCAGTAAATTTAAAAAGATTGAAATAATACCAAGCAACTTTTCTGACCACAGAGGTATTAAACAAGAAATCAACTACAAGAAGAAAACAGGAAATCCCACTAATAACTGGAGATTAAACAAAATGCTACTGAATAGCAATTGGGTCAATGAAGAAATCAAAGGAGAAATAAAAAAATACCAAAAGGGAGTGACGTCAGCAGCATGGCACGTGAGCAGTTTTCTTTGTCTCTCCCTCTTCTAACTACAACTAATTGGACATTCATCGGTCAACTAAGGATATCCACACAGCATTTCAGGATGCCTGAGAGACCTGCACTGCTATACATCAGAAGGCAGACGGACTTCCCCCTGGGAGGAGGTGGACATAGGTGAAAACTCACTGACCCCTAGACAGCCTAGTACCTGCATGCAACTTTCTGCCAACAGACATACTCATAGCATTGCCAGGGCACCAAGGGCTGGCGTCAGCGCTCATCAGTGGCATGATGGTGGAAACAAGGTGACTACAGCCCTACCTAAGCCCCCTGTGATTGCTCTGTACCCAAGTGGGAAAATCCACAGTCCCACAGCAGCTTCAGGGAAAGCCTCTACTCAGCATTAGCAGAGATGCCCCACTCAGCATTCAGAATGCTGGGAGGTCCTGGGGCAAAAGGCACCCGGCCCAAGCAGCAACCCATCAGCCACTTCTAACACTCAAAGTCTTGCTGTGGCCCCAAGGGGTAAGGGAGACCCAGAGAGACCACGTGAGTGGGAAATGGCAGGTTGGTGTCCCAGCGAGTCTGCTCTGCGGTCCAGGGGGATAATCCATGGTCCCACAGCAGATGCAGGGAAAGCCTCTACTCCGCATTAGCAGAGAGGCCCCACCCAGCATTCAGAACACTGGGAGGCCCTGGGGCAAAAGGAGCCTGGCCTGAGCAGCAACCTGCCAGCCACCTCTAATATATGAAGTCCTGCTATGACCCTGAGGTTGCAAGGGAGACCCAGAGAGACAGTGTGAGTGGACGGTGGCAAGTTGGAGCCCCAGTGAGACTGCTCCCTGGTCCTGGGGGAAAATCCACGATCCCACCACAACCGCAGGGAAAGCCTCTGCACAGCATTAGTGGAGAGGCCCCACCCAGCAATCACAAGGCTGGAAGGCCCTGGGGCAGAAGTATCACAGCTGGGTGAGCTAACCACAGACTGCAGTAGATACTCAGAGCTCTGATGCAGCCCACAGTGGACAAGTGAGGTCTTGCAGACCCTGACGGTGGCAGAGCTGCGAGTCTAGGTGAACCTGCTCCCCGACACTGAAAACCCATAACAATGCTGCAGACCCTAAGGAGGGAGCATGTCTAGGCAGTCTGTGACAGTAGGCACCAGCAATAAGAGGCTCCCTTGCGATTGTTGCCACAGCTGATGAGAGACCCCACAGTGCCACTATGATCATGAGGAGGTGCCCAGGTCTGGTCAGCAACAGCTGACAGTGATCCTGGTCAGTGCAGATTACACAGCTTTTGCCCCCACCCCCCCCAGGAGAAGCAAGTGGAAGCAGTAATCAACTAAACTCTATCAATATGCAGAGGCACAAATCCATGCCATCAAGCAATATGAAAAAATATATTAAATCTCCAGAACAGAAGCAAAATGACAAGTATCCAGAAAAAAATCCAGAAGACACTGAAATCTATAACCTAAATGACAATGAATTCAAAATAGCCATCATTAAAAAACTCAATGAGATAAAAGAGAGTACAGATAGACAACTCATCGAGTTCAGGAGCTATGTCCCAAAAGAGCTCGATACTATAAAGAAGAACCAATCAGAAATGTTGGAGATGACGAACACAATGGAGGAGATTAAGAAAAATCTGGACTCTCTCAACAGTAGCATAGATAATATGGAAGACAGAATTAGCAATTTGGAGGATAGGAATATAGAAATACTGCAGATAGAAGAGGAGAGAGAACTGAAACTAAAAAGAAATGAAGAAACTCTCTGAGAAATATCTGACTCAATCAGGAAATGTAACATAAGAATTATAGGTATCCCAGAGGGGAAGAGATGGAGAAGGGGGCAGAAAGCCTGTTCAAAGAAATAATAGCTGAGAACTTCCAAAACCTGCAGAGAGAGATGGAACTCCCGGTTGACAGAAGCTAATAGATCTCCAAACTTTATCAACGTAAGAAGACTAACCCCAGGGCACATAGTAGTGAAGCTTGTAAAAGTCAATGACAAAGAGAAAATACTAAGGGCAGAAAGGCAGAAGAAAATAACCTACAAAGGAACCCCCATAAGGCTGTCAGCAGATTTCTCAACAGATAGCTTACAGGCTAGAAGAGAGTAGAATGATACATTCAAAACTCTGAAGGACAAAAACATGCAGCCAAGAATACTCTATCCAGCAAAAATATCCTTCAAATATGATTGAAAAATAAAACCTTTCCCAGATAAGCAAAAGTTAAGGGAGTTCATCACCACAAGACCTCCCCTACAAGAAATGTTTAGGAAAACCCTCATACCTGAAAAAACAAAAAAATGAAAGGGGTTACAAAACCCAGAGCAAAGGAGATAAGTAGAAAGACAAAATCAGAAAGTTGCAGCTCCCCATCAGAACAAGTTAGCAAAGACTAAGTATAACATTAAAGTTAAAATGAAAGGAAAAAAAATCTGGCAATAACAACCTAGAAGGGGAAGAGGAAAGGGATGGAATGACTTAATCTAAGGAAATAAGAGGCTATCAGAAAATGGACCATCTCATCTATGAGATGTTTTATACAAACCACATGGTAACCACTAAACAAATATCAAGAATAAAGATACAAATTACAAATAAGAAGAAAGCCAATATAGAAAACTACCAACCCGAATTTGTAGTCCAAAAATCATGGGACAAGAAACAAAGGAAATGCAAGTGAACTGGAAAACAAGCAATAGAGTGGCAGCATTAGGCTCCCACATTTCAATAATCACTCTAAATGTAAATGGATGGAACTCTCCAATCAAAAGACGCAGAGTAGCAGGATGGATTAAAGAACAAGACTCAACAATATGCTGCCTCCAGGAAACACACCTCAGCCCCAAAGACAAACACAGACTCAGGGTGAAGGGATGGAAGACAAAACTCCAAGCTAATAATGAACATAAGAAAGCAGGTGTTGCTGTATTTATATCAGACAAGGTAGAATTCAAAGCAAAACAGATAAAGACAGACAAAGAGAGGCAGTTTATAATGATAAAAGGGACACTCCACCAAGAAGACATAACACTTATAAATACATATGCACCAAACACGGGAGCACCAAAGTATGTAAAGCAACTGTAAAGAAAAAGGAGATATCAACAACAATACAATAATATTAGGGGACCCCAACACCCCAATAACACCAATGAACAGATCCTTCAGACAGAAAGTCAACAAGGAAATTATAGAATTAAATGAAAGCTAAACCAGATGGACTTAATAGATATATATAGAACACTGCATCCAAGAACAGCAGGTTACACATTCTTCTCAAGTGCACATGGAACATTCTCAAGGATAGACCATATCTTGGGAAACAAAGCAAGTCTCAACAAATTCAAGAGGGTTGAAATAATATCAAGCATCTTTTCTGACCATAATGCTATGAAACTAGAAATCAACTACGAGAATAAAGCTGGGAAATGGGCAAAAATGTGGAGACTAAACAACATGCTACTGAACAAACAATGGATCATTGAAGAAATTAAAGAAGAAATCAAATATTATCTGGAGACAAATGAAAATGAAAAGACACCATCCCAACTCATTTGGGATGCAGCAAAAGCGGTCCTAAGAGGGAAATTCATTGCAATACAGGCTCACCTCAATAAACAAGAAAAATCTCAGATAAGCAATCTCAAACGACACCTAACAGAATTAGAAAAAGAAGAACAAACAAAACCCAAAGTCAGTAGAAGGAGGGAAATAATAAAAATTAGAGCAGAAATAAGTGAAATTGAAACAAAAAAGACAATAGAAGGGATCAATGAAACAAAGAGTTGGTTCTTTGAAAAAATAAACGAAATTGACAAGCTCTTAGCCAGGCTCACTAAGAAAAAAAGAGAGGACTCAAACAAATAAAATTAGAAATGAGAGAGGAGACATCACAACAGATACCACAGAAATACAAAAGCTCCTAAGAGAATACTATGGAAAAATATACACCAACAAATTGGACAACCTAGAAGAAATGGATAAATTCTTAGACTCTTACAACCTCCCAAAACTGAAGCAGGAAGAAATAGAGAATCTGAATATACCAATCACAAGTAAAGAAATTGAAACAGTAATCAAACACCTCCCCAAAAATAAAAGCCCAGGACCGGACAGCTTCTCTGGAGAATTCTACCAAACATTTAAAGAAGATTTAATACCTATCCTTCTCAAACTATTCCAGAAAATTGAGGAAGATGGAGCACTCCCGAACACATTCTATGAAACCAACATCACCCTGATCCCCAAACCAGACAAGGACAGCACAAAGAAAGAAAACTACAGACCAATATCACTGATGAACATAGATACAAAAGTCCTCAACAAAATTTTGCCAAACTGAATACAGCAATACATTAAAAAGATTATACAACGTGATCAAATGGGATTTATACCAGGGACACAGGGATGGTTCAACATCTGCAAGTCAATCAATGTGATACACTACATTAACAAAATGAGAAAGAAAAACCACATGATCATCTCAATAGATGCAGAGAGAACATTCGAAAACATCCAACATCCGTTTATGATAAAAACTCTCAATAAAATGGGTATAGAAGGAAAGTACCTCAACATAATAAAGACCATATATGACAAACCCACAGCCAACATCATACTCAATGGGCAAAAACTGAAAGCCATCTCTCTGAGAACAGGAACAAGACAAGGGTGTCCACTCTCACCACTCTTATTCAACATGGTACTGGAGGTTTTGACCAGAGAAATTCAGCAGGAAAAAGAAATAAAAGGAATCCAAATAAGCAATGAAGAAGTGAAACTCTTGCTGTTTGCAGACGACATGATCTTATAAATAGAAAACCCCAAAGAATCTATTGGAAAACTATTAGAAATAATCAACAACTACAGCAAAGTAGCAGGGTATAAAATCAACATACATAAATCATTAGTATTCCTATACTCTAACAACGAACTAACAGAAAAAGATCTCAAGAACACAATCCCATTAACAATCTCAACAAAAAGAATAAAATACCTTGGGGTAAATTTAACCAAGGAAGTGAAAGACCTATATAATGAAAACTACAAGACTTTCCTGAAAGAAATTGATGATGACTTAAAGAGATGGAAAGACATTCCATGCACATGGATTGGAAGAATAAACATAGTTAAAATGTCCATACTACCTAAAGCAATCTACAGAATCAACGCTATCCCAATCAGAATCCCAATGACATTCTTTACAGAAATAGAACAAAGAATCCTAAAGTTCATATGGGGCAATAAAAGACCCTGAATTGCTAAAGCAATCCTGAGAAAAAAGAACAAAGTTGGAGACATCTCAATCCCTGACTTCAAAACATACTACAATGCTACAGTAATCAAAACAGCATGGTACTGGTACAAAAACAGGTGCACAGATCAAAGGAACATAACTGAAAGCCCAGAAATAAAACCACACATCTATAGACAGCTAATCTTCAACAAAGGAGCTGAGGGCCTACAATGGAGAAAAGAAAGTCTCTTCAACAAATGGTGCTGGGAAAACTGGACAGCCACATGTAAAAGAATGAAAATTGACTATTCTTTCTCACCATTCACAAAAATAAACTCAAAAAGGATCAAAGACCTAAATATTATACCTGAAACCATAAGGTTTCTAGAGGAAAATATAGGCAGTACACTCTTTGACATCAGTATCAAAAGGATCTTTTTGGACACCATGTCTTCTCAGACAAGGGAAACAATAGAAAGAATAAACAAATGGGACTTCATCAGACCAAAGAGCTTCTTCAAGGCAAGGGAAAACAGGACTGAAATGAGAAAACCACCCACTAATTGGGAAAAAATATTTACAAGTTATATATCCGACAAAGGGTTAATCTCCGTAATATATAAAGAACTCACACAACTCAACAACAAAAGGTAAAAATGTATATAGATAGATAAATAAATAGGTAGATAGATATAGACTGATGAATATGAAAGGGAAAAATACACATAGTAACAGTGACTTTGTGTCAAAGATCATTAAGCTAGGGTTTGTTATAATAACTTTCTTCTTCTACTAGTTATCTATACTTATTCTCATCTAACACCTGAACTGGTTAGGGTCCTTTATCAGATAAGGTAATCAAAATTTTATTCCCAAATGGTCTGGGTTTCAAAGCACTTCTGCCTTTGTCACACTATTGTTGCATTCACTTATACTTGACCATTAAAGTGCTAAGTGTTGCTCTAGAAAACGCTCTGGGTTTCAGACATAGTTTTCCCTGTTCCCCTGTGTGTCAGCAACCCAAAAAGATTCCCCCAGCAATTGGAGTCAGTGATCCCACCCTGTACAGTTATCTGTTCCTTTGCCTATAAGTTGTGTGGCATGAGAAGTCTCAAATTATAAGGTTCCAATCCTTGGTTCCAATTCAATGGAACCATCACTTCCCCTAGTAAAGCACTCCTTACTTGGTAACCTAGTCTCTATACCATCAATGGTTAACTACAAAGGGCTTGTTACTAGGCAGAAGCCAGGCTCCTGACAACTGGGAAAGGGACAGGGAGAGGAAGGTTTTTCCCAGAGAAGAAAAACTATCCGCAAAATAAAGTATTACTTTATCAGAAAACCCTCTGTAATTCTGGGGATGGAAGTAGCAAACAAGATTTCTGAAGCTCCTTTGCTACCTGGGCTAACTGATGATTTTTGCCAGCAGGAGGCAGTAAATGGAGATCAGAAGACAGGCGGAGAGGAGCAGCCATAGTTTTCCCTCCTTTCTCTCTCACTTTTTCTTCTTTGGGCAATGACTAAGCTGTGGTATTCTCTTCTTCAACCATGGTCATTTCCTAAGATGACTGTGTACAGAGGAAGAGAAAATACTCTGATCTTTCAAGAATCTACACTCTATCATAGGTCCTAAAACTCCACTGTGGTCCACACTCATAGTGGGATTCCCTGAAGGTCAAATGAACATGGAGTTTTAGTGTGAGTTGCCTCACATTGTGCCCAGGGGGTCTACAAACATATCCTTTGTTATTTCCCAATTTCCTGAATGTATAATTTCCGTAGACCTACTCAGCAAATAGCAAAAATCTCCACATCATCCCCTTAATTCCTGGATTGAGACTATTATTTGAGAAAGGGCCAAATGGAAATCCCAGGAATTTCTCTCTACCAAACTGGTAAGTAATACATAATACACTGACTTTGTGAGTTTCAGAGAACAGTGCCACTATCAAAGACTTGAAAACGCAAGAACCAACCCCCCTGTTTTTGCATCTTTGGCCTGAGCAGAAAGGTGATGAATCATGGATAATGACTACGGTTTGTGATAAACTTAATCAAATGATGACTCCAATTGCAAGTGTTGTTCATCATAGTACTGGGCAACAGCTCATGTTTTTCTATACCTCTTTGCAAGGACTATTAGAAGCAGTTTGCTTTACTAGTAGAGACAAAAGTATAACTTCACTCTTTTGGATAAGGGCTATGTCAACGCTCTTGCTTTTTGCTGTAATATAGTCACCCTGACATTCCATAAACTCTTATTGTGGTCCACTTCATTGAAGACATAATGTGAATTTGATGATAAGGAATTAACAAATTCAAAGATGCCTTAAAGACATGTGTATGTAGTAAGCTGGGAGATAAACCCATGAAATTGCTACAGACTGCAATGCCAATGAAGTTTTTAGGGGTTCAGTGGTCTGTGGCATGCCAGACTATCCACTCTAAAGTAAAAAACATGTTTCTGTATTTTGAAATTCTTACAACCAAGAAATGAGCCAAATGCATGGTTAGTATGTAGAATTTGGGGACATCATATGTAGCATTTGGGTGTATTTTCTCTGACCCATTTACTGAAGAACTCATAAGACTCATTTTTCAGTGAAGCCTAAAGCCAGAAAATGCTCTGAAGTGCATTCAGACTTCTTTTCCAATTAGCCTTTATGACTAAGTGGATCCAACGATACCTGAAGTGGCCATTGTAAAACGGGCCATGGCAAGGAGTGACTGTCAAGCCCCATCCAGAGAATTCTAGTGTAGTCTCTCAGAGTTGATGTGGGACATCAAGCTCTTTTTAAACTTCATCTACTCTCTCCCTCCACTCCTAACTGGCAGATGACTGCCTTTTCTCAAGTAAAATGGCCCCATTGCAATTATCCATTCAGCTCATGAGAAATTTGCATATTCTCAGTTGAGCATGCATATTTTTCAAATACTGTTCACCCATCAACTATGCCATCTCACTCCATTTTGCTACCAGCTCTGGAAGGTAGAGGGGAAGACTCTGGCAAATTTTCTGACCCAGATAACTTAGTTATCATTTATCTGACTGGGAGAAAAAATGTATCTTCTACCAAGCACTTCATATTGTCCGTAAACAGGATTATTTAGAATTTTGTTCAGAGTGGATGAAGTTTAAAAAGAACTTGATAACTTGATGTCCTGTATCAGAGAATTGTAGAGTAAAGAGGTCCCAAAGAACCTCAGAAAAACCCACATATATTCCCCACAAGAGTCTCTCTGCCATAAAAAGTACGGGCCCAGGCAGTTTGCCCTTACCCATGGCTAAAGAAAATAGAATTGTAGCTTTGTCCAGTTAGGTAAAGAAACTTTTTCTTTAGCCTCTATCCTTCTTCTCATCCCTAACACTGAAGAAGTTAGAACCTAGACAAAGATTTTGTGTGTGTGTGTGTGTGTGTGTGTGTGCGTGTGTGTATGTGTGTCTTCACCTTCCTGATCCTTTACATGAAATCAAATGAAGCAATCTGAGAGCTTGTAACATAACCTATGCTTTTAAAAAGCATAGCTAGTCCTATGTGTAATGATTTTCACTCCAGCATTTTCTATAATTGAGAAAAATAATAAACTGAAATACGCAGCCATGATGGACCTCCTTAATCTTGGTAAAGTATCTTCATTCTCTGAAGATAGAATTAATTTGGGAAAAGAGACAAAAATCACTGCCATTCACTCCCAGGACTTTTATTAGAATTTCCCTAGTGTCATTCATCAAGTGATTTTCATGATAATATTAAGAAAACTCCATCAATGATTTCATTGCTCTCTAAAATATTGGAGTCAGGGTATAGTATCTCCACATTAGTACTTTGAAAGACAACAATTTTTGCCACTGAAGTTGTCACAGGTATTGAAATTTAAATCATCCTTCTTTCTCTATGTTCGATAATTTTCAAACAAATCCTTGTAAGATCTCTGTCTTTTTAAACAAAAATGTCTCTGGACTTTGAGTTATCACTTAGGGACATCGAAACTATCTCAAAAGCAAATACCCTAAAGGTTTATTTTTATGCTTAAACTTTATATTTGAAAATTTAAAAGCTGAATGCACTACAAGATTTTATAGAACATTCTGTTCCACTCCACCCTCTTCCCCCTAAAATGAAAACACAGAAGAAAAAAAGCACCACAAATAATTGATTTTCACTCTCTGTTAAATATTCACTAATTCCAATTGCCACAAGATGTGGCTACCCACCCTGTGAAGCAAAGCTCATGGACAGAGTATTGATTGTTTTCACTACTAATAGTATCAGTATGTGTATCCAACAGAGAGGCACATTGAATCATCCAAGGGAAGCATGGAGCCACCACCCTGGTTTACAAGTAAAGATCATCGGAATCAGGCTCCATGAAACTCACATTGAAGTTTCTTTTCTTAGAAATCTCTGTTGAAGTTCTGGAAAACAGCCCCACCTGTTTTCACCCTAGTTCTTCTTATCAATATTTGTTAATGTAAATGTCACAGAAGCTCTATGAAGGGAATTCACCTCTAGATTTTTGTTCCTTTTCCCTACAGCGAGGCACTCGGAAAACAGGGCCTAGGAGTCTCATATTGTTCACATGCCTTTGCTTCTGATGCTTGTTGGCTGGCAGCAACGCCGCTCTCTCCAGACCCCATCCACCTGCTTCCATCTCAACCACAGCCTGCTAATGGCACTTCCCACAAGTTCAACAGACGGTGGAACTCTTTAAGATTTTAAGTAAAACGTGTCTGTGAAGCAGTGATTTGCTTCAGCAGCTGAAGGCCAAACCCTCGATTTTGTTGTTCATTTCTTGAAAGAGATGAATATTGAGTCACAAAGTAAAATCAAAAATTTTAATGAAATTGGTCAAACTTACGTGTTACATATATGTGCAGGCAATATGTGAACAACGTATTCATGATTTATTACCATATTTAAAAAAATAAATGTTAAGGTAAATGATGGTAAAGGAAATTAGAAAAAGAGGAAGTATGAGAAAACATAGCTTGAGAAAATAAACAGTAGAAGGTGAAAGAATTACAAAGAGAAGTATAAGAGCAGAAAGACGTCATGACGAAGAAAGCAAAGATTATGAAAGAAGGACATATAGCAGATAATGGAGCAAAAGTCAAAAAACAACCAGACTGTAAGAGACAAACGGAAAGGTGATTGCTAAGTTCTAAATTATCAAAGCACATTGCTCTATTTCCTTTTATAGATTAAACTACATGCTTTAGTATAATTTCACACTGTATTTTCATAAATGAATTATCTAATTAACCTCCTTTCACAGCTCTTCAAATTACTAATTCTTAAATCTTTGAAGCAGCTTTTTGTAAAGTGTATTTTGTGGAAATTTAGGTTTCCCCAGGAATGCCTCAATGTCATAATGCTTGATTCTAATTCAATTTGATTTGGAATGTTTTAAAACATCACTAATACACATGCATATTCAAATGCATCATGTATAGATGTGTAACCCACTGGAGTCTTCAGGGTCATCTGCTGGATTAACTGTTGGCTTGATATCGTTTTGTGTTTGTCATAGGCATCAGGATACAGTTTCTTCTGTTGAAATAAATCACATTTTTAAACTATAAGACATAATATTAGGAAAACATGCCCACTTTGAACAATTCATCTGACTGCACCTAGATTATCTCATACCCCACAGATTAAAGAAAAAATGAAGAACAAAAGAAAGAGAAGGCCAATTCATCGGTTACATTAAGATAGACACTGTGATACTGATTTTGAAAATATAAAATAGCGCATCATCTATTGTAGCCTGAATTTTCTGAAAGATCTCGCTTTGAAAAGCAAAACAAAAACAAAACAAACAAGCCACCAGGAGAGCAGTTTTAAGCAATTAAACCTAGGCAGGAATTCAGCCCCAGAATAGGAGTGTTGATATTTTTTCTACTTCTTTGTAAGGAAGGACGTTTCCCTTTTCCTCCGCATATTCATTTCAGTACCCAGAAAAGAGAAACTTTATTTAAATAAATAAATAAATAAACAAATGAAAAAAGCTCATCATATTGCTTCCCCAAGGAAGCTATGCATTAGACAGCAAATTAAGAGTGCGGGCAGGGTCCTTGTGGTTATCCTTTTTAACATGCAAAACAATTTTCCTTTTTAAAATGAGTTTAGCTAACGTGCCTTTGAGATGATTCATAGTTCACTGACAGCTGTTTACCTTCAAGCCCACCTCAGATAATTTACCCTTCTCTCTGGTCGCATCTGAATTCTACATAAATGTGCTCAGTAAATTCTCCTGGTAACAAGTTAAAGGTTAGATTGTCTTCCGGCAATGGATTTCCAACCAGCTGGAAAATAGAAAAAAAAAGTGGCAGAAACTTGCAAGAGCAAACTTAAAGACACCAAATTGTAATTGGCCTCCAGGTGTGACAATTGTTATTGGCTAAACTCTAATTAAGTGGTGTAAATGACATGATATTAGTATGTTTTTAAAATTATGCAATTTTGCCTTTATTTTTTATGTTTCTATAACTTTTTAGATCATCATTGATCAATTAAAATATGCAATGTAATACAAAGAGCTAGTAATTGATGCAATTCACATATTTAACATTTTCAATGTGAGTACAAATCAAAAACATTTTGAAGAGTTTTTTTAAAAACTCAGAAATCAGGCTTATTTTTTAAAGTCATATTAAAAAAACTGTAGTGTAGAATATATTATGACATATATTCATCTTTTTTCTTATAAATATAATAGGTTACATATTACAGGTTAGAAAATATTTTCAGTATAATAAACATTCTATTCTCCCAACACTTTACAAGGTAGACTGTCCACGTTTTAATATTTCCATTTTAGAGTACATGACACTAGGATACTCAGAATTCTATGACCTGAACTTTGTTGCACTATTAGCAAAATTACAATCAGAAACTGTACACACATATTTCAAAACTCTAAACCATACTGCTTTTACAATATATTTTGTTCCACTTCATTTGCCCAGATAAGCTACACATTTTTGTTTTATTTCTCTCAGGTCTAAAATATATGTCTGCCTTTTTAAAATTTCTAATATACACCAATATACATTGGTGAGGATATGTTTCCCAAAGGAACTTTTTTTGATTTGGTTTTCAGACTCATATTGTTTAAGGATCTTAGTTTATCTCCTCTTTTTAAAAAATCTTTGGTGAGGTTGGAGGAGGGGGATGGGGTGGCCATAGAGAAATGAAGAAGATTCATATTTTCTTTAAATATTTCATTGCAAGATCAAATTGACACATTTCTAGGCAAGTTTTGTTTTTTGAGCGCTGTGGGGTTAAGATGAATATAAGTGAATCTCAGTTATCTCTGTGGGCACTAGGAAAAGCATAACCTTTTCAGAAAAGGTGGATACTGGAAGAAAACAATATTCTTTTTAGAAAATACGAATTTAATTTTAACTGGCGAAGATTAGGTTAATGCCAAACACAGCTTGTTAGCAGCGTGGTGTAAAGATCCTTCACCTGCAGACATCATGCTTCAGCTCCTTGGGAAGGATCTCGCTGTATTATTTTTTACAACTACTGAAGCTACTATTATATCAAAATAAAAAGTTTAAATTAAAATAAATAAATATTCAGACATTAAACAAGTCAAAATTAAAAAATCAACATTAAAGAACGAATTTCTAATATACAACAATAAGTCAATTTTTTATTCAATGAAAGTTAAATTATATTACTTTTATTTTTCTAAATCTGGATTGCAGGTTTGTCTTATATAACGCTGTATAAATGTCAGAATTTTTGATCCTCTTAGAATTTGAGAAGGTAAAATTAACATTCTACTTTTAATTGATCCCAAACAAATTTTTTCTTGAAAGACTCAGAGTCTGATATTACTATACATCTGACAATCTAAATGCCCTTTTGTTTTTTGAGGAAGATTAGCCCTGAGCTAACATCTGCTGCCAATCTTCCTCTTTTTGCTGAGGAAGACTGGCCCTGAGCTAAGATCTGTGCCCATCTTCCTCTACTTTATATGTAGGATGCCTGCCACAGCATGGCTTGCCAAGCAGTGCCGTGTCCGCACTAGGGATCCCAACTGGCGAACTCCAGGCCGCTGAAGCAGAACGTGCGTACTTAACCACTACCACTGGGCAAGCCACTAAATGCCATTTTTAAGGTTATCTTATTGAACAATGGGCATGCTGATAGCCCTAAACAATTCTAGCATATTATTTTCTTTTTTATTATAACATAAATGATTATCATTGATTGGCTTAAAATAAAAAGTGTCCTTAAATTTATCTAGATAATAAATGTTCTTTAATAGCTGTATTAACCTTCAACCTTTCCCACTATATAACTATTTCTTAAGTTGCTTGTACTTTTCAATTTTGAAATCAATGGGTTTCAGATTTTGAGATATTATCGTTCTCTTTTATTATCACAATAATAAACCTTTATTCTTCAATTGACTGATAAATTATCCACAGATAGTTCACATAGAGTTTCACCACATTATACCTAGAATTATCACTATGTAAGCTAGTGGATATAGATATTAACATTAATATGAATGATAGTTTTTGTTCATAATAATTAACCTAATTGCTATCCTAATTAGGTGACATATAAACCAGGTAATCCTTGATGAATACAAGAATCAGAGTTGAAGTGAAGATAAAATCCAAACCATGTAGAAAAATGTATTCAAATATCAAGATTGAAGCCAATACTTTGTTTGTGTTGATATTAATTCATGTAGCATTAGGCCTCTGCAACTTTTGCATTTGCTTTCTATTACTTTCTATTACTCTCAGGAGAAACCAAGAGAGAACAGACTGAGAAAATATTAACTAACAAAGTACAACAAAACATTTATCTAATAAAACATTCATTTCTCCTCTGCATTTTAAAACCACACATAGATGAATTCAGACATATGTAAAGACGATAATAGTAATAGTAATAAAAATAGCAACAATAATAATAGCTAAATACTTTAATATCGTAACCACCAAAATAATACTGATTCAGAATGATGTCTATGGGTCTACTCCTGACTGTAATGGAGTAGATTGAATCAGACTAAACTGCATGCTAAGAGCAACTGTAAAACACAAAACAGCTGCTTAAAGGAATCAGAAAGTAACCAACAAAGCTAGGGCTTAGATTAAGTTCTTGGAGCATGGGAAAGCATTTTAATATGAGTCCTACTATTCTCATTGCAGGGTTATAGTGGATAGCTGTGGAGTAGAATTTGCTACAGACTCACTGGCCAGGAGAGACAAAATTTGTTTTCAGAGCTTCTAAATAAGCAACAATTAAGAGAATAATATTGGTGAAAAGGAAATTGCACAGAACTAAGTCCATTATTCTCTTTGCAATTTTATGTGAAGGAATTTGCTGATTCCTAAGTCACAAATGCATGAGCTGAGAGGTGGAAATTTTCATGGAGAAAGCATCTCCTAGAAGACCAAAAGGCTAAGCAGATACTTTGGCAGTTCAAAAGTTATGGTATAGGCAAAAATCGGACATCAGCATTAACGAGGAGAAGAGATCTAGTAAATAACACTGCTTTCAGTGGAGACACATGAAGGTCAACCTTTAGGGGAAGAGGAATAAAAGAAATAGGCTTTCTCCCATGAGGCCTGAAAATTGAGTCTTAAATCATTTGAATGTTTGATGAGGTCAGGAGATTTGCATATACTCTTACTGTTTCAGAAGAAAATTTAATTTTCTCTGAGAAAAATTAATATCATTCAAAGACATTACAATTTTTTACCTAATTGTCTAACAACCAATCATAAAATTCCAGGCATACCGGAACACAGGAACAAATATGAGAAAATCAGAAAAGAAAAAATAAGTAAATCAGACCTAAAATTATTCCTTAAGGGGCCAGCCTGGTAGTGCAGCTGCTGAGTTTGCACGCTTCACTTCGGTGGCCCAGGGTTCGTCAGTTTGGACCCCAGGTGTGGACATAGCATATCAAGCCATGCTGTGGTGGCATCCCACATATAAAATAGAGGAAGATGGGTACAGATGTTAGCTCAGAGCTAATCTTCTTCAAAAAAACAAAAGCGTTTCTTAAAATGGAATTATCAAACACAACTTCAAAATAATTCTTGCAGACAAGACCACCAACGATGTTAAAATTAGTGAATAAAAGTATCATGAGAAAAAAACCATACATTCACTCACTCAAATTATTTATATGGTTCTGGAAGATGTTCACATTAACAAAAGCTAAGTGAATGAAGCTGCAGTATGTTCGCTTTCTTAAGGCAAAGATTTTGTCAGCGTCATTCACCACTAAAACTAGCATTTGATACAGTGCCCGCCATAGATAGTAAGCCCTAAATGAAAACTTGTTGACTGACTGCCTAATTGAATGAATGAATGAGTGTCGTTTTCTAAGGCAAGAAAAATATCCTTTTGGAAATTTTCCAATGTGTTGACTCCTTCTTTGCTCCTCCCACTGCTGTCTGCTGCATTACTCTCAGGCTTGAGCGAGGAGACTTGTAAGGGATACAACCCATTTGTTTTCCTATTTTGGGAAACAATGCATCTGTAAAATGGTGTGATACATTTTGAAAAGGACTTAGAATTCTAGGAAAACACAAAACAGAAGTCACCCCCGATCTTTCAGTTAGTAGCTGTTGAACTAAAGATTTTAAAAAGGAGGGAAAACATATTTTGAGAGTAGGATGAAGTCTAGCCCTATGATGAGAGAGGGAATTGAGGAAAAGCAAAAAGAAATAATGAGATTTCTACTCAAGACTGACGCTGCTCATCTTGTGATGCTAAAATCAAACAGGTATATTGCCAATACTAAGATCAGGAATTGATCACTTCTAATGGGAGAGAAGGTAAATTACTGGAAATGGGAAATAAAAGTATACTTGGTGAAGATGAGATAAAAATGGAAAAGAACTGGGGCTGGCCCCGTGACCGAGTGGTTAAGTTCGCGCGCTCCGCTGCAGGCGGCCCAGTGTTTCATTGGTTCGAATCCTGGGCACGGACATGACACTGCTCATCAAGCCACGCTGAGGCAGCGTCCCACATGCCACAACTAGAAGAACCCACAACGAAGAATACACAACTATGTACTGGGGGGCGTTGGGGAGAAAAAGGAAAAAAATAAAATCTTAAAAAAAAAAAAAATGGAAAAGAACTGTGGGATAGAAAGAGAAAAGGAGAATAGGTTACATAACTTGAGGAGTCTATATCTAGTGGCTTCCTGAAGTCTACAGATGACTACCTTTCCAAGAACTAGGCAATAAGACCTCTCATCCTTTTATAATTTGATGAAACAAAAGAAATGGACTAAAAGCAATTCCAGATGTTATCAACGCACACGCACTCCATTTTTCAGTTTTGTAACATTTATCTTCACCCCTTCAGTAAGAAACTGCTAAAACTTCATCTTTGTTTTGGTCTATGATGTTTCCAATTGAAGAAAAGCCTAGTGCTCTTCCTTCATTTTGACATGGATATCTTTCCATATCAACACATATAGATACGCCATATTCTTTTTAACCGTCACATCTTTTTATACTGTATGACTCTGACATTACTTATTTAATAAGGAAACTGAAATCTTGATTATGAAACCAAGCCTGATCAATTGTTGGAATGTATTTTCCAATAGAGCATGTTCTGCTATAAGAGGTGTTTCTATGCTAAAAATTAGTTCTTAAGTGATTGATAAACAGGGTAATGATATCAGTGTAATGCCATTATAAACTTCAGCAGAAAAAGATAGATTCATCAACTTTGCTGCTGCACTGGCATCAGGGAACATTTTAGTTCAATTTTAAGAAAAATAGAGCAAGCACCAGCACTAGTTTTTCCTCCCCGCAAAGTTACACCCAAGTCTGGAGTGGGTATCTGCTCTTAGGAGGTCGCCTTTTATCCCAGAGAGAGGACCTAAAAACTGTGGTTCAGGGTGCAACATATCAGTGGAGTTTAATCCAGTTTTTAGTTACACTCTGGTGATTACTTTTTAAATGCTCTGGTTAATAACTGACATTTTGCATGAATGTCTGTATTTTCTCATTAATTTCACTCATTTTAACTCATTAAATTCAGTGTGTGATTTTGGAGAACGTGAACTTTTTCAAGAATTCATAATATTACTTTCAAACAGAAACACCTCATATGACATATTCTATTAAATATGGCAAGTGTATCAAACAGCAAATGAGCACAAAATATTCCTTAATACAAAATATTAATTTTATAAATTTGAAATTCTAGCAATTAGGTAATTAATTCTAAATTATTCTGAATCAAATAATGTCTGCTCACTTAGAACATGCTTACCAAGCCAATGAACAAAGGCTCTGTATCTATTAAGAGACAGGTAACATTCCAGTTAATTGTGATTACCTGTAACATTTCTTATCTTTCTTATGATTGCTCTCTAAAGGTTCCTGCTGTGTTATTTAAAACTTTAATAGAGCAGGGCTGGCCCCGTGGCTGAGTGGTTAAGTTCCTGTGCTCCGCTGCAGGCGGCCCAGTGTTTGGTTGGTTCGAATCCTGGGCTCGGACATGGCACTGCTCATCAAACCACGCTGAGGCAGCGTCCCACATGCCACAACTAGAAGGACCCAAAATGAAGAATATACAACTATGTACCGGCGGACTTTGGGGAGAAAAAGGAAAGAAAATGAAATCTTTTTAAAAAAACCCCAAAACTTCAATAGAGGTAAAAACGCCACCTCATTGGAGAGCACTTATGCCCACTGGCTCAGAAAAAGTCTAGGATCCTTTGCCCTTTTTTTTCCGCCATCAGCAAATATGATTTTAGAATGGGAAAATATTTTCATTTAAATAGTCCACAATCCTCTTAAATTCAGTAAAAGCAAAACTCAACTCATAGTCTTTATCCCCGAACAAGATTCTTTTCCATCTATTTATTTGATCAGCAGTGATTAATTCATCCAATCAATGTCTGCTGAGTTTTTATCATGTTGACAACATTGGACTCTGTGCTCTGGAGAGATCATTTGTTAAGCATAGTGCCTTGTGCCTTCATAAATTCACACTGTTGTAGAAGATATTGCACATTGATCAAATAAACTCATAAATGATACTTTGCCAGTGCTAATAATTTTGAAGTTCTGAGGGCTATATGAGAGAGAACTTTCCTAGATTTGGAGTTAGGAAATATTCCTCTGAGGAATTTGACATTAGAGCTGAGACCTGAAGGGTGGGTAAATATTAAATACGTAAAGAGGGGCAGCAGAAGAGAATTAATTCCTGGCATCCTGCAAAGCAGGTGCTGAGGCAGAACGGATTCAGTGTGTCAGAGAAAAATGAAAGGTGCCTGGTGTCCCTGGAGAGCCAGGTGCAAGGGAGAGAGTACCGCGAGGTGATCTTGGAGAGATGAGCAGGGGTCAGCAAAGCCGGTAGGCCACAGCGATGAATTGAATTTGATAGCTAACATTCACTGGACACTTGCTAAATGTCAATTGTTGTACAAATATTTATGTTTTTACATTATGTCCTTGACCCATATACTAATATTCTGAGAGACATACAGTTATTATCAGAATTTGTAGAGTAAGAAATCAAACGGGGTTGGGGTTGTTTAAGATTGCATGTCTTCTAAGTAGTGGAGCTGGAATTTGAAAATATGGGCAATCCGAATTGGAGTACATGTTCTTATAATGACTATACCAGCATGCCTCCACCATTGTGGCAATCGAAGTCCGAGAAAGAATTTTAAGCAGAGGAGTTAGAGTAATCCCCATTAGTCTATTCCCCACTATTGGGTCACCAGCAGCTTGATAGTTAAAATCACCACCTCCTCCTCCTTCCGTCAGACTCTTGCTAATTTAAAGTATGAAATAGATCTCTAACACAGCAACTTTTGCCCACCATCACTTTGGCTACCTGCATCCAAACCGTAATCATTTTGTCTGAACTGCTGCCATGGCTTTCCCATGTCCTGCATCCCAACCAACACATCCAATCCCACTGCTCCTCTCTGAACTCTTCTCTGTCAGGAGTCAGAAGCATCTCCTTCAGTAGCAAGTCTGATCATCCCACATCATGCTTAAACATGGTAAGTGTCTTGCCAAGTGTGCTTAATGTCTAAATGCTTCACTCTCTTACAAGCTCTGTATGATTTGTTCATTGACTCTGCCTCCTGCTCAATTTCCTGCCAATCTCTTTTTCACTCATGAAGCCGCCGACATATCAGCCTTTTCTCCATTTTTGAACCATTACACATATTCTTGTTTTTTCATCAGTGTCCTTGCTCTCCTTTACCTGAAATACTAACCAGCTTCCCCTGCTCACCCCATTTTCCTGCTGACACTCATTCATCTATCAGATCTCACCATGCAGTTCCTTCCCCAGGGATATACTGTGATATCTTCTGGGCCAAGTGAAGACAGTCTATCATTTTGTTTTGTTTTATTTTATCCTTACAAAATAGTTACTAAAGTTAACTACAATAGTTACTAAATAATCATTGCATAATTAATTGTCTAATGACTGCCTGCTCTTCCACTCCTTTCTTGGCTAATTTCCATGAAAACAGGAGTCATGTACCAATTTTGGTTGCTACTTATTTAGCATTATATAGCACACTTTTTGACACCAAATACATACTCAGTAAGCTATAGATAGTTTTTACTCCCATCCTGTAGAAGGCCATCATGGGAGAACCAGTTTGAATATAGAATCCTATGAATTCCTGACAACACTTGCCTCACTGGGCAAGAAAGCTTATGTGTGCTACAGCAAGGCGGAAGCAGCTTAAATGTCAGAATAAAAATACCAAGTTTTCAAACATGAACTCTTTCTGCCCCTACCTGGATTTGCAGTTAAACGTTGAAAGCAGGTTACAAACTTTGAAAATCATATTAGTAGAGATGGAAGGGGTGAGTAGGAGAAAGAGCTTTAGGCTAGCAATTGCTAATATTGCTATTAAGGCTTTTTTTTTTTTAAACTTCCAAATGTAATTAAACTCATATTGTATAACAAAAGGTCAATACCAAAAGGAAAATAAAAAGTTCCTACAGACAATTTACGGATAGTCTTACAACATGGTTATCAAGAAATATTATATAAATTAAGAACAATAAAATCCAGTTCTCCAAAAGTCAAAGGAAAAGGTTTAAAAAAGGACTGTTTTCTTAGACCGGAAAAATACGTGTACATGAGCACAGGAAGGTTTGTTCTGCAAGATATTATTCCTCCCCTTTTTTATTGCCTGTTGCTAAAATGGCACCAGGTCAAAACAAAGAGATACTCTGCTGATAGCAGCACAATAAATACACAGATTTATTGATAGAGCTATGACACTGCAGAAGCTTTTCAATTAGTCTTAGCGTCATTAACTAGGCAGGGAATATATGGATAGTGGCACTTTATTCAATTATACTTATAAAGATGTATTACTGCAGATGATAAGAAGTAATAGAAACACTTGTATCTAACAGTTCTTAAATGAAATACCAATAAAATGCCGGGATTTTTTTTCTCTTAAACAATATAGCTGATAGAGTTTGCTACTCCCACAACACTAAATCTTTAGGGTTGGATCTGTTTCCTGAGTGTT
The DNA here is from genome assembly GCF_021613505.1 of Equus quagga. Lineage (NCBI taxonomy): Eukaryota > Metazoa > Chordata > Mammalia > Perissodactyla > Equidae > Equus > Equus quagga. The sequence goes on from NC_060269.1 coordinate 22,487,149, forward strand.
CTCGGCTTCCTGCTTAAGGTGCAAGAAATTGAGTTTTGTGGCATTAACAAAGTCGTGTAAACGCTTCCTGCCAGCTTTGCATGGCTTGTTGTTTCATGTGATTCAATGATCTACTCAGCATTAACCCCTCAAAGAGCCTTTCTCTGACTACTCTAGCAAAAATATCTGCCCGCTTTTCCAACACTGTTTACTCACTACCCCTTTATTTTGCACTGTGAAGGGTAAAATATCCAGGTTTGTGGGAGTTGACAACTCTTATACCATCACAGTGAGGCAAGTGTTACCTAGGATTCAACTGCTGATAGTAAAAGAAATCTCAGTAAAATCAGCAGAGTATTTTTTTTCTTATACAAAGAATATGATCACAGTGGTCATGATAAAGACATATAACGGGACACAGTAAAAACTAAGTGTCCCCAGAGCTTGGCATATGAAACCTTAAATAGAGGCAAATGGTAGAGATTCAAAATGACAGGTTAAAGAGTCACAGGATGCTGGGTTACCATGACTAAAAGACTCAAGTATATAGAGGTTCACTCAATAGAAGAGAATTTATTGCTCGTGTAACAGTTTAGGGTAGTTGGTGGGGGGATGGATGCATATTTCCACAGTCATTCAGGGGTCCATACTGAGGACCATGCGGCCATCTTCAATATAAAGCCATTCCACATCATCAGATCATTATTCCGTTGCCAGAATCAGCCAGAAGAGAGAAGAGGACAAACGTAGAAGGAACATACGCTTTTGTTCACATTTTACTGACTAGAAATCCGGCATATTACCACACTAACTGAAGTCTGGGAAATTTAGTTTATCTGTGTTTCCAGGGAAAAGCAAAGAGGTTTTTGTGGTCACCAATCAGACTCCACCCCAGTAGGATAGCTTGTCGGTGTGTTGGTGATAGCTTGTATGAAAACTCCTTCTGCAACACAGACCATGTTCTTGAGAAACTCTGTGTTCTGTAAAATCATGCACTGTGAGTAACAGGATGACCACATATCCCAGGCTGCTCAGGATAGCACCAAGCATGTTGTCCCCAAAGACTATTTAGCTATTCTCCCCTTTCACTTTCAAAATTGCCCACGTTTAGATTATGAATTATAGGACAATCCTACTTATAGGAAAATAATGAGATGGGGACAGACCACTCAAAATCTATGCCCTAAGAAACAATCCATAATAAAAATACCAGCACAGATATATCTCGACTATTATTAGTACCAGCATTTTAATCAGTCTATCTATTGAAACCTTCATCCTTGGGGCTCATGCTTCCTCTTTTAGCTAATATTTAAATTTGCATTATTTTGTATACCCCCTTCCTGTGTGGTAATTTAACATTTCAAACCTAAAATAAAAAGTTCACTCTCAAGATATAACTACTGAAAATACTTTAGCTGCACTTATTGCCATCTATATCAAGAATTTATTAGTGTAATGGATATTTGTAAGGATTTTTCACTTGTAAAATGAGTACTAATTAACATGTGTGGATCAATAAAAAATTATGAAGGCCCTTCCATGCTTGGACAAACAAAGTATAAGAAAGTAGAGATTTCATAGAAGTAGGACCTAAGGCCTTTAATCCTATGGATTCTGTGCTGCCTGGCACTGATTAGAAGGTTCCCTAATTCTGTTGCTAGAGTACTGTTTCATGTGACTCAAGTGAACTGTTCAAGTTTTTATTGGAGAGCATAGAAGGACCCAGCACCAGGAATTCATTGAGCCTCCAAAATCACGTAATAATTATTTTTGTGCCTAAAGGGTAATAACATTCCCTGGTATCGTAGAATTTCTTCTGAGACTTGCTCGCATTACCCCAAACCATCCGATAGTGGGGAGACCAACAGCATTCACATATTGCTCACAACTGAAGAATTCCTATGAAAAGACGTCTAATAATCCTGAATGACTAGGCCTGCCTCAGTTTCCAACATAAAGTTAATCAGTGTTTTGTTTTGACAGGACTTAGAGTGTAAGTTTGGGCACGAGTGGCTGAGGTGAGTGGAGGAAAAGCTCATTTGAGATCAAAATTCAACATATTTTTTTCTCACTGTGATATTGAACTCCTCAAGGATGCTGGCAGGAAATGGAAAAACAACACATAAAGTAAATCATATGCAACAACCTTAAAAGTGTGAGTGGAGACTAGAAAGAGAAAGGCAATTGTGTAAATAAAAATGTATCAATGGAGCCAAGTTTTGTTTGTTTTTGTTTTGTTTTGTTTTTCTCCAAGAGAAGTGCCCTTAATAGTTTGGGAAAAGACGGAGAAAATAAAAAAGATACCAATCCTATCACCCAACCCTGAGGATGGTGGAGTAGGAGAAAATTGAGAGGTATCAGAAGAGAACTTCCCTGAAGGCTGGGGATAAAATATGGATATTCCAAAGAGATTTTGTTGTGACAGGCAGATATGCTGAATAAAGTGTGGCATCTTGAGGGACAAAGAGTATTGACTGCGACTGTGTGTGGAAGAGAGGAGACCTGGGTGAAAGGCAAGGGGACATTAATGAGAGGTGAATATGCAGCATTGCCACGATAGAAAATATTACACATACTATTGTCAGTATGCAATGTGGTTATAGGAGCTATCAGCACACTGTTTCAAACTATAATTAAAATATTTTTATTTTAAACTGAAGTACAAGAGGAACGTACAACTAGTTTAACGTATATGATGTTATTTATTGCATGTAGCAATGACAGGGAAACTAATTGAACTGATTTAACATAAATTTAATTACATAATAGTACAAGTTGCAAGCTGCACTTTGTTATCTTGAAGGAGATATTCCGTTAACTCAAGCTAGGGAAATCCAGTCAGGACCAATATCCAGGGTATCATTTTGGTGATTGATTGATGAGTGCAGTGTGGATCTATTTAAACTGAAGAAACTTTTTGAGGATGTTGAATAATTAGTGAAAAAAGAGTGTGGCATTTGCTTTGTAGTGGTTCTCCCAATAAGTTTTGGGCTGGAATAAGGGAATAGATTTCCCTTTAGCAATATCAAAATGGTGCGTTTCCAGGGATTTACTATCTTCCTTTGATGGTGGTAGAAGGCTGCTGTGGACACTGTTACTCCTGGTAACTGATCATGATGTATTACCTTATTTTTTTCTTCCTTCCTTCATTCCTTAATTTATTTATTTACATTTTGACCCCATTCACCCATTTCTCCCACTCCCCACCCCCGCCTCTGGCACCACCAATCTTTTATGCATTATGTTTTTTTATGCATTTCCATACTCAGTTTGTTAGTATTTTTAATAGTTTAGAATTCTACCGTCTATATCTGTGGATGAGACTATCCTGTGACTTTCTTTTCTCAAATCATCCTTGGCCGGCTTTGTCATCAAAGAAATTAACTTAAAATGTGTGTAAAGTTGTTCGTATTACTGACCTGCTGTCCTCTGTAGGAATTTATGTAAGATTGGTGTTTGGAACAAGACTGATTTATTTGAAACAATCTGATTAGCATTTCAGCCTATTTTTTTCTTAGTGTGAACATATTAATTGCATTAAAGGTATGTTAATAGTCATGTAATCTATTTCTTTTAGAGTATGTGTAGGTAATACATATTATATATATATATATATATGATATGTTAAATATGATATATAATTTCCTCTAAAATTCCAAGTTTATTATAATAAAGGCTTTAAAAAATATTATCATCTTGGGGTCTGGCATGTGGTATATTGATTAAGTTATGCCTGCTCTGCTTTGGTGGCCCAGGTTTGTGGGTTCAGATCCCAGGGGTGGACCTACACCACTCATCAGCCATGCTGTGACAGGGATCCACATATAAAGTAGAGAAAGATTGGCACAGATGTTAGCTCAGGGCTAATCTTCCTCAGCAAAAAAAAAAAAACACACACAAAAAAAACGAAAGAAAGAAAGAAAAGAAAAATATTATCATCATTTCATGGTTTAATCTCTGCAGCTTCGATGACTATGTTATTTCACAATTCCTGATATTGTTATTTAAGCCTTCTATCTTCTTTTTCTTGTTAATCTTGACAAAGATTTGCTGACGTAATTAATTTTTTAGGAATCATTTTTTAATTTTCTTGCTCCTCTCTCTTATATAATTATTTTGGTATGACTTTCAACTCTTATTGTTATTATTTTCATTATTGTACTATTTTTGGCTTTATTATGCTGTTTTTCTTTTCTAACTTCCTAAATTAAATTTTGGCACATTTAGTTTGATCCATTGTAGTTTTCTTTTAGGCCATGTCAAATCTAAATGCTCCTTTTAACTACTGTTTCAGCTGAAGGGCATGTATGTATGTATATCATATATGTAATATACACACACACACATATGCATATATGTGCCCTTAGTTCAGAATATTTCTGTTCTATAAAGTGAGATTTTTAAATGGCCAACTGTTTAAACTTTGTTTTAAATGTACATGTATGTTCATGTACTTTTCAAGTTATCTTTTTATAATTGCTTCTAACTAAACTGCATGGTGACAAAAATGTGGCATATATAACACAATTTTTAAAAATTTTCTGAGTTTAGATCATGATTATTTTTCATAAGTGACCCAAATGCTCTTGAAAATGGCATGCATTCTCCCATTTGGTGGTGCAACATCTCACATATTTTCATTAAGTCAAACTTAATTTTTTATCATCTGAGGTGAGCTAGATGATGGCCTATGATAAGATTACGCCAGAATGTAAGTCAAAGCACTACCTCTTTCATTGAGAATATCTTAAAATTAAAAAAAAATTATCAACAGAAATAAATCTCATGCTTAGTGAGAGAGTTGACTTACATTCTAGCACATGCTAGGATAGCAGTTTGAAAAGCACACTGATTCTGCAGACCACACTTTGAGTAGCACTGGACAGAGTGTACTTTGCTAACAACAATCCCCAATCCTAATGTCTCAGAACAAAGAGGCTTGCTTGTTTTATTTTTTCCCTGTGTAATGGCACCAGGCAAGGGTCAGTCAGATGATATGCAGCCCAGGATATGGGAATGGAATCATCTCACTGCTGAGAAGCCCTGAAGAAAAGCCTCCTGTGGTTTTGTGGACCCAGAGATGGGGTGGAGGAGGGAGAGGAAGAAAGGCTACAAGTGGAAAAGTACTGAGTTAGAGTGGAGAACAGTGCCTTAGACAAGCCCAACCACTTCCACCCAATAAGGAGGTCTCAGCCTCAGCAGAGGTACTTGAAAATGACCTCTGTCCAGGCTCCCCAATTAGGAGGCCTACAAAAGGAGGCTTCTGAGCTGGGAATGCAGATATGCATATAAGCAAAGCTGGACCTGTAGGTGTCTAAGTCTCTGACTACAACTCTCTCCAGAAAATTATACGGCACTGGCTGGACACCAAGTTCAGTGTGGGGAGGGTAGCTTTCCCTCATGAAGCCTGCTATAAAAGTCTCTGTAATTGCCTATGATGCAGCCAGAAGGGTCGTAAATAGGTTTTTGGCGAAGAGTTGGACTCCTCAACTCCACCGCTTGATCCTTCAGGGCCGAGCATGAAGCATAGGCTGCCCTATCATGTGTGCCCTCTGGGATTGTACTTTTATATGTATGGGTATCATGGCTGTGTTGTAGTAGTCATGGTACTTATCCAGAAGTACAGTCCCAGGGGGCACACATGGTCCTGCTGGAAACAAAGAGTTCACAATGTTAGGGCACTCCAATCAAGATATACTTTAATCAGACAGTCAATTCATAGGACCTCCAATACGGCCTTGCACCATGGGTGTTCAGAACAGTGTGAATAATTTAGGTTAGCCCTTTGATTCGAGTGGACTACCTGAGACAGTCAGTTGCAAACAGTTTTGTTTGTCCGTGACATTAGTTCATCAGCCTCAGGGGTGTGGATGACATCTGGAGGTGTTGTCGGTGGAAACTGCAGGAGCTGTGGCCACCCCCTGCCATCTCAAAGTTGACTCTGTCAAGTGCGAGCCTGGTCTCAGCGTTCAGTTTGAATTCAAAGTGCTCATAGCAGCTGGGAAAGGCAGCACAAAGAGTTTTGCCTCAGGAGGAAGAGAAAGCTTTCAGAAGAACTTGTGAAAAGTAAAGGTCGTTAATGCCCTCTCTCTTCCCTAGGTACTGGATTCCCCTCCCCCACTCTCTGTTGGTTCCCGTGGGTCTTATTCAATAATCAAAACTTTGTATTTTGCTTATCATTCCCTGTTTTCCCCAGACCCTTCATTCAGGAGAGTTATACAAAAGGGGAAAAGTATTTTTACAGAAAAATATTTTTACACAATGTATCTGGAGAATTGCATAGGAAAAAATTCTGAAAATTTTTAAATGGATTTACATAACCTCTCACCTTTCATTCGTTGCTGTTTAAAGCCGTTCTGGGTCTCCCATCAACTTAAGTTTTCATGAAGGGGTAGAAGGGGATGGCAGGCCTTTGCAGGGTTGCCATGGAGACTTAGCTGTCAATAATTATTTTGAAAAGGGTATAATATTCAAGGAAGGGGGCAGAGAGCCTGGTCAAACATGAGGAGCAAATGAGAAGTGATGTTTTGGGGCTTTGCCAAAATGAGGCCCAACTGGTCGCCTGAGATGTGTAGTCTAGGCTGGGGTTGTCTTGTTCCTTTCCAACAGCACTTACCCCTATAATTTAGTTGTCCATTGAAACGCTAAACCACCTTTGCAGCTTGGAGGTGTTATGGAACATGAAGAGCTATCATATGCCTATGATTGAGCCCATTGATATACCGCTTTGGCTGCAAATCTGAGGCCATTATCAGATGCAATTTGCTGAGAAACCCTAAACAGGACACAAATGTGTTCTTGCAGGGCCAGGCTAATGTGGTTCGAGTCCGTGGAACATATCTGGATAGCTAAGTCAAACCCAAAGAAAGTGTCAAGTGCAGTCAGGATCCAGTGGATCCCTCTGGATGGAATGAGAGGCCCAAAATGCTCTATTTGCCATGAACTCCCTGGCCTGTTGAGTAGTATTTTTAATCTTGCCAGGATTTGGCAGGTGGGGCAGCTTTGCCATGATGTTTTGTTTTTTTCTGAAAGAGTGGCAGTCTGTGCCTGGAGGCTCGATTTAGAATAGTGACTCTATTTCCATGGGCCATCCTCTCATGGAACCAGAGGGTAACTAACCGATTACACATGTGCTTGTTCTGGGTGGAGAACAATTCAGTCTCATGTTTAACTCCCCTTCATTAGCAGACGCCCTTTTTGGTGAGCATCCTTGGGGTAACAAAGAGCGTACAAGTAGCAGACTTGATTTTTATACAAATGACTTGTCTCCACAGGGAAGTTTGCTTTATGTACCAGTCTAAGGCTTCCTAGTGGTCTGATCAAATACTCAGGCCATTTGCCAAAGACCAAGAGTCAAAGAAAATATAGCATGGCTCATTTGTTGGGGCGGCCTGCACAGCCATCCATACCCGAGGTGCTTTGACCATTGTTTTTGGGAGACAACGCTAGATGCTGGTAATCAGTTCTGTGTTTCATTTGGATAGTTTATATTGCTATGTCTCCTCATTCACTAATCATTTCTTCTGTAATCTATAATCTATTTTCAATCCTATATAGTATGTTTTTCATCTCTGAAATTGTGGTTTTTAATCTCTAAGCTTTCAATTTGAGTTTTGACATTTTTTGTTTCTCCATTTAACACATTCAATCTTACCTCTAGTGTTTGGAACAAATGAAATCAATGTATAGCAACTTTTCATTTTCTTTTTGATAATTCTAACACCTATGTCAGTTTTGTTGGTTTTAATTGATTTTTCTCCTCATTATGGGTTATATATTCTCACTTCTTTGCATGCCTGATAATTTTCAATCAGATATCATCCATTGTGATTTTACCTTTCATGGTGCTGTATATTTTTGTATTCCTATTAATATCCTTTAACTTTGTTGTACCGTAGATAAATTACTGGGAAGTGTTTTTATTCTTCAATAATTGCTTTTAAGATTTGTAAGATGGTACTAGAGCAACATTTAATCTAAGACTAATTATCATCCACTCTTGAAGCAAGACCCTTTGAGTTCCATAACCAATCCCTGTGAATCATGGGATTTTCCATTCTGTCTAGTAGGAACTGTCACTCCCTTGACCTGTGTGATCTCAGGTATAGTCTCCACTAATTTTTTTGTGTGGTTCTTTCCCTGACTTTTGGTAGTTTCTTCACATATGTATGTGATCAATAATTCCTAAATAGAAGCTCTGTGTACATTATTTTAAGCCAAATGGATGATAGACTTAAATGTAAAACCAAAACTTATAAAACTTCTAACGAAAACTCAGACAGGAAAAAATCTAACAGATATTTGGTTAAGCAACTATTTCTTATTTATTATATTCACCACCAAAAAGATGATCTATAAGAGAAAAATTTCGATAAGTTAACTTTTATACAAATGAAAACTTTTGCTCTTTAAATACATGATTAATAGAATGAAAAGACAAGTTATGGATTGGGAAAAAGTATTTACAAATCATATAATTAACAAAAGCTTTGCATAAAGAGCTTTCAAAACTCTTTAATAGAAACCCACACAAATCATTTAAAAATAACTTGGTGGGTGGGGGGTGCCATGGCCTAGTGGTTGAGTTTGGCACACTCTGCTTCAGCAGCCTGGGTTCAGTTCCCGGACAGGGACCTATACCACTCATCGACGGCCATGCTGTGGCGGTGACCCACATACAAAATAGAGGAAGGTTAGCACAGATGTCAGCTCAGGGTGAATCTTCCTCAGCAAAAAATAAACAAGTAAATAAATAAATAAATAAATAAAAATAAATTGAGAAAGGCAAACAATTTAGGCAGATACTTCATCAAATAATATGTATAAGATCATCTAATACCTATGTGTGTATATGTATATAAGACCATGAAAAGATGTTCATCCTTTTAATTAATGCAAATTAAAACCACAATCAGATACCACTACACCACTATTAGAATAGCTCAAAGTTAAGAATAAAAAAATCTGATCATACCAAGTGTTGACAAAGATGCTGGGAAACTTGAACTCAAATGTTGCTTGTGGGAATGTGAAATGGGACAACACCTTGAAAATCACTTTGACAGCTACGTGAAAAATAACTTTATATCCATCGAGCATATAGTCCAGCCATTCCTTTCTTAAGTATTTATGCAAGAGAAATGAAAGCATATGTCCATGCAAAGATTTGTATGTGAATGCTTATAACTGATTTTTTGTAATAGCCGAATATGTACACAAGCCAAATATTTACCAAAAGGTGAATGAATGAAAAAATTGTGACATGTCCACACAACGGAATACTGCTTAGCAATGTAAATGAAAGTGCTATTGGTATCTGTAACAACATGGGTAAATCTCAAAATGGTTATGTTGAGTGAAAGAAGCCATACAAAAAAGACTACATATTGGCAGATTCCATGTACGTAAAATTCTAAAAACACAATCTAATCTATAATGACAGAAATCTCAGCATGGTTCTAATAATTAGGACACAAAATAGGGGAGGACATTCTGTCTTCCACAATTTTTCATCAATCATGAGAAAGCAATAATTTCTATATCTTGAGGATTTATTTATTTATATTTGTTTAATTGAGGTAAATCGGTTTATAACATTACATAAATTTCAGGTGTGTATCATTATATTTTGATTTCCGTGTAGATTACATCATGTTCACCACCCAAAGACTAATTACCACCTGTCACCGTACACATGTCACATGTGTTTATTCCTTTGTCCTCCCCCATTGCCCTCTGGTAACCACCAATCTAATCTCTTTATCTATGTGTTTGTTGCTCTTGGTTTTACTTTCCACATATGAGTGAAATCATAAAGTATTTGGCTTTCTCTGACTTATTTTGCTTACCATAATACCCTCAAGGTCTATCCATCTTGTCACATGGCAATGTAAACTGGAGCAGACACTATGGAAAACAGTATAGAGATGCTTCAAAAAATTAAGAATAGAACTGTCATATGATCCAGCTATTCCACTTCTGGGTATTTATCCAAAGAACTTGAAAACACTAATTCAAAAAGATATTTGCACCCCTATGTTCACTGTAGCATTATTCACAAGAGCCAAGACTTGGAGAATTTATTTTTTATCAGAATGGATTTATTTGAGGAGGGAATAATCTCAGAAATAGTATCATTGACATAATATATAAACAAATAAGAGGAAAATGACTACTGTTTATTCTCAATCCTATTTTTTGTAACTTTTATTTTATAATTTATGACAGCATCTGGATTTCCTATTCCTTTCAGGTTTTCACTTTACTTGGAGTGGGGTGAATAGGAAGCTGAAATATTGAAAGCAGTTCAAAATAGTAGTAAATAATGACAGTTACACTTTCCAAAGAACATGGAACTATTACAGTTCTTAAATGATGCTTTCTTGTAATATATTTTTCAGTTTTTAGAGGCAAGTTAATACGAGCAATTTATTATTATGGTACTGTGTGCTTTTTATGCTTGACTGCTGAAATGTGTAAATGATATTTCTGTTTACTCCAATAACCTGCTACAAATCAAATTTATCTCTTTGAGAGCTTCTTTAGAAAAACAAGGAGGGAGGAAACATCAGAATATAAAACCATAATAAATAAGTTAGTTGCATTTAACAGGTTTAAGCATTTTATGTTCTGTACGTAATCAAATATAAAATATATACTCAAGACCTTTATACATTTTAGAGGAAGATATCACTACAAAATTCAGCTTAATTAATTACATTTTTTAAACCACATTAAATTTATATTTTAGCAATTTATTAATTTACTTTTGAAACAAACACGTTAAAATTTTTTGAATGTTTTTTGAGTATTTAAGAAAGAGCTGACATGATTTGTGCCTTCTTTTCCTGTTCCCCTTAAAGCTCTTCCCTTCAGACCAACACAAGCACCCAAAGTTATCTCAGTAAAGGATTATGATCAAGCATCTGCAACCCAGTAGTCACGTCCACCTGGGCATGAATGCATGTATAGTGAAAATACAAAAACATGCAAAAGAATGATATACTCTGATTTAATGACAGTCGCTACCTCTGGGATGAAGTGAGGACAAGGTAACCAGGGAGGTGATCACAGTGGATCTCAGATACATCAGTAGCATTTTATTTCTCAAAAAATGCAGAAACAAATAAGGAGTAATGTGACTATTTCAGAAGTTTGCTGGTAGGTATATAAGTATTGAATGTCTCAACCTTTACTTTTATTAAAGTACATGAAATATTCTCCATTATTTAAAATTTATAACACATACATTGAAATATATATTCATATATTTAAGTTTTAAAATAAATTTGTCTAGCAGAATCTTGAGGAATCCCTAGCTTCTTATTTTGGAAGGTCGTGAGAATGTTGATCACAGAGCATAATAATTCATAAATATTGTGTGATGACATGGGAAAAGTTTGGAGTCAGACTGATCTATCTTCGAATACTAATTCTGCATTTCATTCATCATGACATGGATATTCATTTATATATCCATTCATAACTGAGGAACTTTTATTTAGTATTCCCAATATAGTCCCATTAAGCTAATAGAAGAAGATTCAGAAGGTCACAATACAGTAAAGAAAGACTAAAGTTTTCAGAGCTAAAATATATGCCTAGACAAAATCTTTGGCTATATCAGGGGCAGATCCAAGTTTTGAATCATTCATTAAGAAATTTAATGATGTAAAAATATTAATTAAATGCCTATTATTATGTGGCAAAATATTTGGTAAAATTATCACCTGTTGTATTTTGAAAGGCCTACAACAAGCTAACTGAGTTTAGTTTTGAGGGCCCTGCTGGAGAGAGGTCAGAACTTTGTCTGATCCTCCTGATCCTTTTAACAAAACCTAAAAGAGCTCAATGGATGTGAGTTTTCTTCTGTCAAGGGAACTTTTTTCCTCCTGTCCTGTAATCTAAGTTACCTGAGAATCTGTTAATCTGAGTCCCCACAGAATTGAAAAACCGGCTACTTCTGCCTTTCAGAATGAAGCAATTGTAGGATATGACTCTAAAGATTAGGAGTTATCAAAAGCTGAGCCAGTGAACGTAAAACTTTCCCAAGAATTTCCGGAGAAGTGTTTTCTGCTAGACAAATAGGAAACACCTCAGAGACCGAGACTGGATTAAGAGTCTTCCATTCATAACGAAGACATTTCTGTTCTTTATTGTTGCTGTTAACATCCTCAGTATGGCCCCCATTAAGCTAACTGAAGAGGGATGAGAAGATTACAGAAGGGTGTAAATACAAGATCAGAGTTTTCAGGATTAGAATGTATTTCTAACAAGATCTTTGGCTATGTCAGAGGTGGATACAATTTCTGTGGGAAGAAAAAGCTATATACTAAGAAGACATTTAAAAAAATGCAAAATTATAAATAAGTTCAGATCCTTGCATGGAGCCCATACAAGTCAGAGATTTTGAAATAAATTTTATTAGCTTCACAGTAAATTCTTCTCTCAAAATTGTAAATTCTATACAGAGTTGGTTATAAGTAAACCGAGAGTGCATAGCAGAGAAACTCCAAGCATAGGCTACAACAGCCTCTGATCACCTGAAAATAAAGCAGAAATCTGTGCACCCGCAAGGAAACATCCTCTCCGAAGGCCACTTCGAAGTAGCTTCAGAGGAGAATGGACAAGGGGAGGAATATTTAAATCTCCCACTATGACTGTGGATTTGCTTACTGTTTCCTTTAGTCACTTTAATTTTTTAATTTATATATTGTGAGATTACATATTAGAAACACATAAACTCGAATTGTTATCTTTTAAGTGAATTGGACTTTTGCATCATTATGCTATTTTTACCCGTTATCCCCTTTAAGTATTTTTTTATCTCATTCTCTTTCTCTTCTCATTCTGGGATTCTAATTACACCTCTGTTAGAATGTCTCATTGTATTCCCATATCTCTTACCCTCTTTCCTCGTTTTCCTTTAGTCTCTTTAAATTTTATTCCACATATTTTCTTCTTTCTCTAGTAGACTAATTCTTCAGATGTGTTGAATCTGCTTGTAAATCACTTTATTGAGGTCTTAACTTCCCAATATACAGATATGCAACATACAAATCAGCCCTTTAGCACTGAATCAGAAGTATTTTATCCTGTAATTCTGTTCCCTTAAAGCAGGTAATTCAGTTGAACCTTCCTGCGGACAACTGAAAAAGAATTGGAAAGTGTCAGAAAGCCACAGAAGGAATGAATAACAGTGGGACCAAGATTGTGAGTTAATAAAAAGGGAAAAAAAGAAAAAAGACCAGATAGAGTTTGGGCTATTTTTCTGCTAGAGTCAATTCTACAAGGTATGGAGAAATTAAAAAGATGAGTAGCATTTCAACAATTTATATATGTTTTTATTTTATCTATTAAGACCATTTTTTAGAGCATTGTAAGGTTCACAGCAAAATTGAGCATAAGGTACAAAGGTTTTGTACACATGCATAGCCTCCTCCATTATCAACATCCCCCACAAGAGTAGTACATTTGTCACAATTGATAAACATTACGTTGACACATCATAACCATCCGAAGTCTGTAGTTCATATTACGGTTCACTTTTGGCTGTGTACATTCTATGAGTTTGGACAAATGTATGACATGTATCCATCATTATGGTATCATACAGACTATTTTCACTGACCTAAAAATCCTCTCATCTCTGCCTAGTCAACCTTTCCTCCCTCAACTCTTGATAATCGTTGATCTTTTTTTACTATCTCTAATGTTTGACCTTTTCCAGAATATCATTTATTTGGAATTATACAGTATGTAGCCTTTTCAGATTGGTTTCTTTCACTTAGTAACATGCATTTAAGTTTCTTCCATGGCTTGATAGCTCATTTCTTTTTAGCATTGAATAATATTCCATTGTCTAGATGTGCCAATTTTTGTATCCATTCACTTATTGAAGGACATCTTTTTTGCTTCCAAGTTTTGGCAAGTATGAATAAAGCTGCTATAAATATTTTTACGTGGACGTAATTTTTCAGCTCCTTTGGGTAAATACCAAGGATCATGACTGCTGAATCATACGGTAAGACTGTGTTCAGTTTTGTAAGAAACTGCCAAACTGTGTTCTAAAGTTGCAGTGCCATTTTGCATTCCCATAAGCAATGAATGAGAGTTCCTCTTGCTCCATATCCTCACCAGTATTTGGTGTTGTCAGTATTTTGAATTTTAGCCATTTTAATAGGTGGGAAGTGGTGTCCCACTGTTGTTTTAATTTGCATTTCCCTGATGACGTATAATGTGGAGTGTCTTTTCATTTGTTTATTTGCTATCGTATATCTTCATAGTGATGTGTCTGTTAAGGTCTTTGGCCCAATTTTCAGTTGGGTTTTTTGTTTTATCTTATTGTTGAGTTTCAAATGTTCCATGTATATTTTGGATAGCAGTCCTTTTTCAGATGTGTCTTTTGCAAATATTTCCTTCTAGTCCATCTTCCTTCTGGGCTTGTCTTCTTGTTCTCTTGACACTGACTTTTGCAGAGAAGAAATTTTTAATTTTAATAAAGTTCGTCTTATCAGTTATTTCTTTCTTAGATCATACCTTTCATATTATATCTAAAGAGTAATTGCTATATTCAAGGTCATCTATGTTTTCTCCTATATCTTCCTATGGTTTTATAGTTTTGCATTTTACATTTATACTGTGACCCATTTTGAGTTAAGTTTCATGAAAGGTATAAAGTCTGTGTCTAGATTTATTTTTTTGCATGTGGATGTCTAGTTCAAGCAAGCATTTTTTCCATTTTCTTTTAAATTTAGGTCTTCATGAGACAAGGAAGATGATTTTCATGTCTAAACACTGGAACAACCTAAATCATGTTAATATTACAAAATAAAGGAAACTGAGTAGTCAAATGGAAAAGTAGTTTTTAATATTTAGCTTTTAAAATGCAGAAACATCTCAGAGAAACTCTGACAACTGTGTATGTATATATGAGATAATATTTGTATTATTAGTAACTCTCACAGTGATGAGAAACACTGCTATTTAGATATGTTATACATTAACTTCTAGGTCAAGAATTCCATACTGTTGTAAAATAACTTCAGTTCAGTGGTATGGCAGTTGTGCAAATAGGTGTAAACTTTATTACTAGATGTTGAAGAGCCTGTCTTTGCTTTACTGTATTGTTTTTACTGCTTTGTCAAAGATCAGTTAACTTTATTCATATAAGTTTGTTTCTGGGTTCTCTACTCTGTTCCATTGATCTATTTGTCTGTTTTTCCATGAGTACCATACTGTCTTGACTGTTGTATCTTTACAGTAAGTCTTGAAGTGGAGTAGTGTCAGTCCTCCAACTTTGTCTTTATCCGTCAATGATGTGTTGGCTATGCTGGGTCTTTGTCTCTCCATATAACTTTTAGAATCACTCTGTCATTATCCACAAAATGACTTGCTGTGATTTTAATTGGAATTTCATTGAAACTATGGGCCAAGTTGGGGAGAACTGACATCTTGACAGTGTTGGAATATCTCTCCATTTATTTAGTTCTTCTTTAATTTCATTCATCAGAGTTTTGTAGTTTTCCTCATGTATATCTTGTACACATATTTTCAGGTTTATACCTAAATATTTCATTTTTGGAAGTGCTAATGTAAATGGTATTATGTTTTCAATTTCAAATTCCTTTTGTTCATTGCTGGTATATAGAAAAACAATTGACTTTTGTATATTAACCTTGTATCCTGCAGCCTTGCCACAGTTGCTTATTAGTTCCAGGAATTGTTGATTCTTTTGTATTTTATGCACAAATGATTATGTCATCTGTGAACAAAGACAGTTTTATTTCTTCCTTCCCAGTCTGAATACCTTATCATATACCAGATAAAGGATTTATATCCAAAATACATAAAGAACTCATACAACTCAATAACAAAAAAATCCAATTAAAATTGGGCAGAAGAAATAAATAAAACTTTTTCTAAAGAAGTTATCCAAATGGCCAACAGGTACATGAAAAGATGCTCAACATCACTGATCATCAGGAAAATGCTAATTGAACCCACAGTGAGATATTATCTCACACCTGTTAGAATGACTACCATCAAGAAAACAAAAGATAAGTGTTGGCCAGGATGTGGAGAAAAGGGAACCCTGTACACTGTTTGTGGCAATGTAAATTCATGCAGCCACTATGGAAAACAGTAGAGAAGTTCCTCAAAAATTAAAAAATTAAACTACCATATCATGCAGGAATCCCACTTCTGGTTATACATCCAAAGGAACTGGAGTCTGAATATCCAAGAGATAGCTGCATTTCCTTAGTAATTGCAGCATCATTCCCAATAGCCAAGACATAGACCATAGACCTAAATGTCCATTGACAGATGATTAAATCTAAAAAATGTGGTATTTACATATAAGGAAATATTATTCAGCCTTAAAAAAAAGAAGGAAATCTTGCTATTTGTGACAACATGGATTAATCTGGAGGACATTATGCTAAATGAAATAATCCAGACACAGAAAGACAAATATTACATGATACACTTATATGATGAGTCTAAAATAGTCAAAATATAGAAGCAGAGAGTAGAAAGGTGGTCTCAGACATTAGTTGGAGGAGAAAGAGGGAGGTATTAGTCAAAGGGTACAGATTTCCGTTATGCAAGATGCATAGTTCTGGCGATCTACTGTACAGCAGAAAACCTATAATTAACAAAACTGTATTACATACCAAAATTTTGCTAAAAGGGTAGATGTTATAAAAAATGAATATTCTTATCACATATTAGAAATAATGATAGTAATAAATAAGGAGGGTGAGAGGAAACTTTTGGAGGTGATGGATATGATTATAGCACAGATTGTGGCTATGGTTTCACTGGTGTACACTTATTCCAAACTCATTATGTTGTTTATATTAGATATATACAGCTTTCTATATCTCAATGATACCTCAATAAAGTGATTTAAAAAAAGAATAAATTTGCAAGTGGAAATTTTATACCCTTTCTCTAATATATGAAGACAGGAAACAAAAATAATCATATTGAGAGATGCACATGCCAGTGAAAAGGATATGAGCTCGTAATCATGTCGTCTTTAACATTAAATCTTAACTCCCAATTGTCTTTCTTGTATTTGTTTTTGAAGTAGCCAAACCGCTAATGTGTAGCTAATATGTATTTTCTACAAACACAAGGACAAAGAAGTGGCACAGATATCTCCATTTGTTCAGTTTTATTCAAGATATCTCAGATACAACAATAGTAGTGCAAATAATTTGCTACACTAAATGATTCTGCTTTTGCTATTTGGTATGTTTGATGTGGCCTTAAATCTAGGAAATTGTGGGTACAAAGAAACTTTATTATACTAGAAATAGTGCTTATTAAACTGTTGCTTTTTATTACAATAATGCTGCTTTTTGATTACAAACTATTAAGTTCTGATTTACCTTTCACTCCTTAAGCAATAACACTTATTTTAAACAACATTTTTATCCCCAGAGCCTACATTAATTTTTATTCCAATAATAGTGATGATCATTTTTTATTTGAGTGAAACTTTATTTCTAAATGTATTTGGAAGAAAATCACTCACATTACATACTAAATGACAGACAATATGGCTATATAAGCAGTCTGCTTAATATGCATCTTCTTATTTAACTCAGCTAAATGCAGACGATGATAAACTCTAGACATGGTAGCAATATTTCAAAGAAAAATCAAAACCTTTCGGCCTGTACTTGACTTTATGGATGTACACAAGCACTTGGATTCTAGTTCTGAACACGTACTAATACAGTGTTTTCTTACCCCTTTGAAGCTAGTGGTAGCCATGTGGTGTTTTTGAATAATGAAGAATTTCCATAAGTGGTGATTGTCATTTCAGAGCGAAAACTTTAAAAGCCATTGTACTATTTGTTATTCTGCCTCCTTCTGCCAAGGGGATAATGCATGGATGCATATGGCCAGACGCTCCATCAGCCTACGTCTCCAAGGGACAACCGCGAGCATTCTCTCCAAATCCGTACTAGACATATCACATGGATAAAAGATAAACTTTTATTTTTTATGATACAGTGATTTTGGAGTTGTTTACATCTGCAGCCAAATCTAGTCTATCTTGGGTTATATACTACCAAAGGCTCCCCACTTTACACTCCTAGAAGCATACAGACACAGATGATGCAGATATAGATTAGATCGAGATCTAGATATTGTTTGTTTAGGAACTCCTCATCTGACCACAATTTCTAAAAAAAATTCATGGATCAAAGAAGTCAAATTTAGTAACATTTATCCAGTCAGAATAGTAATTCTCATAGAGTTTAATGGAATGAGGACTAGTAAAGAGACATAATAATAAGAGAACAACAAGAGTGACTTCTGAATTGGGAAAAATAAGGTTTTGGTGTGAATTTAGAGTCATACATTCATAATACTTTAAAGCCTAATAGTTCCCCAGACATTATCTGCTTTCCTCTTGATTTCTTTATTTTATAAAATATCATTTATATTTGATATAGTAAAATATATTAAAGATATTAAAATATCTTTATTTTATAAAATAAGTTGACTAAAGATACAGCTCTTGAATGGCAGAGCTAGACCGAGAACTGAGTTTGTGCTATTCTCGCGCTACTGCTCTCTTCAGCAAAAGTCAGTTTAAATACTTCTAAACTCTAAAGTTCGAAAACATGATATAGTAAAGTCATAGTGTTTGGTCCACTCTCTCCAAGTGTTCTCTTTTTTCTTTTAAGTGCTTAGTTTAATAGTAGGGCTTAATTAATTCAAAATATGTGATTAAGTTACAAAGAAGTGAAATAACTTTCTATTATTTTCTCTTATTAGTAGGTGAATCTGAAACAATGATGAACACTTCATATGAGGAAAACAATTCCTGCCAAAATTTTACACTTCATGGAGGCAGGAAAAAAACAATAATACCCCAAACACATATAAATAATGGATAAATTGGGAGAGAGAGAAGTATAGATGAGCTCAAGAACAAGAACACGAACTACATAGTTGTCATAAACAAAGAGGTCTCCTGAAGCCAGATTAAGGAAGAGGCAGTAAATGTCAAGATTGTTAGTCTCGTGGATGATTAGGGAGCACAAAGTTATTCCCTACATACAGCAAAGAAAACTGACAAGGTAAAGCCCTCCCATTCATTAATCAAAACTAAAAAATTTTTGCCCACCAGTCTTGAGATACATTCTAAAAATAGGTTCCCCATTCTAGGATGTAGATCAAGTAACACGCATGATTTACGAAGCCCGTTCTGCATGAATGGGGGAACAAAATTTGCAGTGCGCATGTGTGCTGAAATTCCCGAGCAATAAACAAGCTCGAAACTGGTCTTCAACCAACAAATGACATAGAGTATAGACTGAAATAAGTGCAAATTTACTCCACAGAGTTTTATCCAAAAACATCATGTGACAGACTCTTACATGTCATGCTCATGGTCTGTTAAATGCTCACACACACACGCAGATATTAGAAAATGCTCTGATATGTGGTTTAGTTAGTAGATGAAATAAAAAGGAGAACTGACTAAAGCAAATAGAAATTAAGAAAATAGGGAGAGGGTTATAATACTAGATAAAATTTTTTTTTAAAGAACAAATAGAATGCAGAAAATAAGAATAGATCTGTAATAGATAATAACAAAAAATAGAAAAGAAATATTTAGAAATCATCCAGATAGATACTTAGAAATTTTTAAAAAATCATCCAATAAAATAAACATTCAATAAATAGGCAAAAATTGGCTAGCATACTTGAGAAGAGAAGTAGGAATTAAAAGTTACCTCTAAATCTGAGGACTTCGTCTCTTGGTCAAAAACCTATGTGTGATTTTTCAGGCCCAACCATACGCAATTTCAAAGGCCTTACGGGGGATAGCTGACCTCCTCACCCAAGACTTGGGGCACAGCCAGTGCTTTGCTGTCCCTGAGGGAGTTGCAGTCAAGGACTAAGGCCCTTCTGTCAGGCCATGCTCTTACAAACGTTTGAATTCCTAGCCCAGGCCGCTGCATTCCTAGGTCTCTTTATCTGAGGTCCTGTTTGGGAGCCTCGGCTAAGGCCTTCTTATGGAGGATGAGGGGAAACCTTGAAGACACTTTTCCCCAGTCTGACCTAGGACTTAGTACTTTCCACTCCGAAACCTCCCCCCACTTTCCTTTGTCTCTTCTCCCTCCTTATCCCTGGTCCATAATAATGCAGGAGCCTTTTGTTCAGGGCTCCCTTGGCAGAGAGACGACTTTCACATCTATGCTGACCCACCTGACCTTCGACTGGTATGCTGTTCCATGAGGGAATAAAATACAAAGAGTGTTGGTACTTTCTCTGGTTTAGCCTCTTCTTGTACTATTGTAGTAAGTGATTAAAGGCTTCACTGTTACTTTCATTTGGGGCTTGTTTTAATCTATTATTCTGGCGCCTGGCTGTGCCTCAGC
The DNA here is from genome assembly GCF_021613505.1 of Equus quagga. NCBI lineage: Eukaryota > Metazoa > Chordata > Mammalia > Perissodactyla > Equidae > Equus > Equus quagga. The sequence goes on from NC_060269.1 coordinate 22,507,545, forward strand.
TTGGCTGAACTCCTGACAAAGTCAATAGCACAAGGTGTGACATGTTGATGTATTAAAATGGGGAAGGCAAAAAACAAATTCAGAAATGGGAAAGATGAAGTGAAAAAGTCCAAAATGAGTTTAATGAGTCTCGATAGTTAAGACTAGAGGGGCAAGCAACAACGACAAATATAGACTCTTGGAAAGGCAAATAAATGTATCGCTGGCAAAACTCAACAAAATTTTGAAAACCAAAGAAGAAATTAATGATGCTAGAAATGTAAAAGAGGATATCGGCAGATTATTTGTATAACTCAACAAAAATTAAGAAAAACTAAGAATAATTGTATGCATAACTGTCAATAATTTTGACAATATAGATGAAAGGAATAGAGAATATTTAAATTATTCAGAATATTCTAGATGATAGAAATAGATGGATGCCATAGGCAGAATTTTAAGATGACTCCACATCCCTTGGTATAAAAGCCCTATATAACCCTTTATAATTTGATCTTAACAGCTGAGTCCTTTAAAAGAATGTCTAAAGCGTAGAGATGGGAGAAATCACAGAGATTTGAAGCTGCAGCGGCTGTCTCCTGTTGACCTTGAAGGAGCAAACTACCCCACTTTGCGGAGGAATGGGAGGCAGACCTGTGGGCAGCTTCTAGTAGTTGAGAATAGTCCCCAGTTGAAAGCCAGCCAAAAAATTGTGACCTTAGTTCTATAACCTCAAGATAGTAAATTCCGCCAAGAGCTTTAATGAGCTTGGAAGAGGAACTCAAGCCACTGGTGAGATTACAGACCCGGCCAACACCAAAATTTTAGGCTGGCGAGAGACCCGTCTAACTCATATCTGGATTCCTGACTCACAGAAACTGATATAATAAATTGATGTTATTTTCCAGTGCTAACTTTGTGGTAATTTATTATGATTCAATAGAAAACCAATAAAATAAACAAGTAATCAGTTTATTCTATAAAGTCAGTAAAACGTTGCTGTTAAAAATATGTAAAGATTTTAAGGAAAAGAAAGATCAGTTAAACTTATAACTTAAAAATTCAGAATAAAATCTTAGCAAAGTAGCAAAATATTTGGACTTTTGTCATGAAATAAATTTATGATAGTATATAAAATAAGTTGTATATCCTTGAAATTTATATTAATAAACCTTTAAAAGTATTTGCCTTACATATCATCTTTTATCATTATTTTGTAGTAAACAAGCAGGTTCTCAAAATGTAAATTATATCCATTCAAAATAAAGATAATTTTGCCAATTATTTTTAACTCTAAAACTACTTTTTGGTTTTGAGTCAAAATTTCCAATAACATTGTATAAAATTTCTTTAATGGACTTTTCTATTACATCTATGATTTTAATAGTGATCAGCTAAGTATTTAAATATGTAATATGTCTTTTGATATGGGCTTTTGGCAAAATAAAGATAAAGTATCATAGGCAAATAAGTTATTGATAAATTAAATAATGGCTAAGGCATATAAAGAGTTTACTGTGTGCCAATCATTGTCCTATATTCCTTTAAACAATATAGTTAATCTTCACAACAGCTTCATAACGTGGGGAATATTTTTATCTTCACAGTATCATCTTCACAAAAGAGATTTGTGTCTTATCCAATGTCACACACCTGCTAAGTGGTAGAGCTGGGATTTGAACCAAGGCACGCAGTTTCTATATCCACATCATTAACCATTATGCTAACGCTAAATATTAAAAATAAAGGGATCGAGATAAGGGTAAAATCTAATCCATAGCCGTATCTATTTGTTAGTGTTGGGGAGACGAATTACAGTAATAAAGTTAACACATTTTGCACTGTGGAAATATGTTGTTTTTGTTTTTGTTTTTGGTGAGGAAGTGACCCTGAGTTAATATCTGTTGCTAATTTTCCTCTTTTTTTTCTTGAGGAAGATTGTCCCTGAGCTAACATCCATGCTAATCTCCCTCTCTTTTTTGTATGTGGGATGCCTTCACAACATGGCTGGACAAACAGTGGAGGTCTGCACCTGGGATCTGAACTCGTGCACACCAGGCCACCAAAACACAGCACATGAACTTAACCACTATGCTGGCCCCAACAGAAATTTTTTTAAAAAATCTATGTGGCAGCAGTCTATAAAAAGAATTGTTAAAGAGAAAAACAAAAGGTCTAAAATGACATCGCTTGTGCTAAAGCCCATGATACCAAACCTAGATTTAATACCTGACCTAACTATAGTTTCAACCTTCTGCAGAAATGTAATCTTAATCAACCAGTCTGGAATTTTCTGGTTAATACCAATGACATAATCTGTCACATGGGCGCTTCCATCCCCCAGAGGAAGAGGCAGTCTGCACAATAGAACCCTTGTTACTCCTTTCCCTCTCAAAGCCCAGATGCCCTGGCCCAAAGCAATCCTTTCTTTGCTTTTGCTAGTACCTTCTAGCTCCACCCTCCTTCTGCCTGTAAAAAGCTTCCCTTTTGTACAGCTCCTTGGAACACCCTTCTAGCTGCTATATGGGATGGTACCTGATTCATAGATCATTTAATAAAGCCAATTAGATCTTCAAATTTACTCAGTTGAATTTTGCTTTTTAACAGAATCAACAAAATCAAAATATATGTTTATGTGATGGAATTAAATCTGCCTTTTTGAAACGGAATTTGGCATTCTTTAACAAAATTAAAAAAATTGAGCATCTTTTGACTTTCTAAAAATTTATGCTCATGGAAACAAATGCGCTATCTTCAAGGCTAACCTGTTATAGTCCTAAGACTATAAGGGAATAAACAACTTTTTGGAGGTTACTGAAAAATATATAAAATGATATACAATTATCTGAACGTTAAATTGTAGCATACATTGTATGGTAAGTTCCTAGAGTTCTAAAACAAACGTAAAAAATTTATCAATGATATTTATTTCTACCTGGATATATTTAAAATTTGGAGCACAAGTGAATATTAATTTGTAATTATATTACACACCAAATTTGGAAGTTAGTTATTTTACATCTTTGGACAATGAACATGAAAGAAAACACACTAACCTGCCATAAATTCTCGTTTAAAAAAGTCAGAATATTCATACTCATTGATACAAAAAACAGATTGGTGGTTGCGAGAGGCGGGGGTGAGGCTGGGGTGGGCAAAATGCGTGAAAGTGGTCAAAGGGTACAAACTTCCACTTATAAGACGAATCAGTTCTGGGGATGGGATGTACATCAGAGTGACTACAGTTAACAATACTGCATTGTATATTTTAAAGTTGCCAAGAGAATATATCTTAAAACTTTTCATCCCAAGAAAAAAATTGTAACTATGATAAATAAATGAAAAGCCATATTATATATTGGAGTATATGAGGAAGCTATTTGGCTTAAAACTAATTCCGCCTGATCTTGTTTTTCCAAAAGTGCCTGACGTGGCCTGTTGAGCATGCACTGTACGTCAGCTTTAAACATTTAATATGTCTCAAAGACAGGAATGATGCCCTTAAAGATGGAGATGTAGCTTCCCCCATATCAGCATTTCTTTGAGGATAAGTATCTCTCCCTAAACTGAGGATTAATTACTGACCTGCTGTGCTCACCTTGTGACCACTGACCTGCTGTGCCAGCAAAGCCTCTCCTGACAATTGTAAAAGGGACATTCCTATCACATGTGATGTATGATCTTTGTTCCAAGATGGTATATAACCACTCTGTGCAGCCCACTTCTGTGGTGCCCTTCCTTCCCTGGGGAAGGACTAGGACCCGGACCAGTCCTCAGGTCTGGCACACATCAACTCACCACAACTGTGATTTATAGATTGATGTGCGTTGAAAACTCTGTGTGGTAATGAGTGTTGACTAAATTTATTGCGGTGTTCATTTCATAATATATACATCCGTCAAATTGTTGTCATAAAGCTGAAACTAATGCAATGTTATATGTCAATTATGTCTCAATTTAAAACAGAAAAAGGAAAGAAGGGGATAAAGGAATGCTAGAGAGGAAAGAGAAGAAAAGATGGGGTTAGAGAAAGAAGTAGCGGAGAAAGGTCAGAGTGGAAACAATGAAGCATTAAGAAAGCGATTAATTTAAGGGATGACGTAAGGAAGAAGCAAAAAAATAACTCAATAAACATTATAACACCTTTAATTAATTGTCAGATTGTTAGAAAGAAAACTTACTTGGAAAATTGTTTTTTTATTAAAGTCTCAAAATTAATAATAAAATAGTTATATAGAAAAATGAAAATGCTTATATACACTAGTAATAAATCAGAAAAAACTTAGTGCACAGCATGATTGTTATTCTTTCCTTTCATCGGTATGTAGCTCTTAGCGTGTCAATCAATCTAAAACAGAATATAAAAAGGTTACACAGATGTTATCCTTTCCCTCAGAGAAAATTTCAGAACTTATATATATTTAATTATTCAGTTAGGCATGAGGTGAATTTAAGGAGTTTGGCTGTAGTGAAACAAATTTCTCCAAATCCAAAGTTATACGTATATGGAACAATAGCAGAGAGTATGGTTTCCTTTCCTACATAAATTCACAAATTTGCTTTATAGGTTTTAAGGTATACTACACAGAACGAAACGGGATTCACAATTTCTGGCATTTAGCAGGCATAAAATTAATTACTTGGATAATTGCATCTGACAGAAAATCAACTTGCATAATAGAAATGGATAAAATCACTTAAAATTTAGTCTATGGCATCTGGAGGAGCTGTTTTGTCCTCCATTCAAAAGAAAAAATGGGGCAGAGTTGAGCAGAAGCTAAAATTAATGCTTGACTGAGATTCCCAGAGTTCCAGTTATTTTGGGTCAATCTCCTTCCCATTCCATACCCACCAGATCATTGTCTCCCTCACTACTAAAAAATGCCTGAGCAACCAGGTTCCCAAAATAGACGATGCTAGAATTGAGGTTTCCCTGTACCCATCAGTCCTTCGGGCACCACTGTCACCACCAGGGCTTCTCTGTAAGTCTGGTCTCATTCAATAACTACTACCCCCAGCATCTGATCTCAGCAGATTCCTAAAGTTTTCAATTTTTTTTAGAATATTTTTGTCTCAGTTGCATTTGATTACTTTTATCTGTGAGTAGTATATTCCTGGCCAAGAGGCTTAACAAATACGGACATGTTTCTCTATGGATCTTGTGATCCTCCCAGGACCGAAGTGGGAGCCTTGTAAGGAGCCCCCCCAAGGCCAACTCCCACTGGCCTTTGTGTCTTCCCTGGGAGACTGTTTGAGACAATGTCTCTGGACCTGTTAGTTTCTGAGGGACAGGCTTTTTGCCTCACTCTCACCCCTCAGAATAGAGTTACAAAAATATGTAACACTTTGTTGCAGTCTGGAATTGGCTTCTCAACAATGAGGTATCTTCACTGCTCATGTTGCAGTCATCTGACCTCTTTTGTTTTTTATTTTTTGATTTTTTTTACCCTCTGGAAATACATTTATTTTTGCCTTTATTGGGAAGAACATTTTTGCTGGGTACAAAAATATAGATTTTTTTTCCAGCTTTATTGACATATAATTGATGTATAACATTATGTAAGTTTAAGATGTATAACATTATGATCTGATACACATATATTGCAAAATGATTACCACCATAGCATTAGCAAACACCTGCATCATGTCACAAAATTACCATTGTTTTGTGGTAAAAACGTTAAAGATTTACTCTCTTAGCAACTTTCAAGCATATAAAACAGTTTTATTAACTCTAATCACCATGCTGTGCATGAGATCCCCAGTACTCATTCATCTCTTTGACCAAATCTCCCATTTTCTTCGAGATCATCCTCTTTGTTAAGAGAAACGTGGATCACAGGGTTCTGGCATTTTCTGTTTATTCTTCTTTTCATTATCTACGTAGGTAATAAACTGTGTCTCTGTAAAAGTGACTCGTTGTATCTTCACTGGTCAAATCAGTCCATCTTCGGCCTTTCCTTATCTTGTGTGTGTGTCAGCTTAACACCAGCAGGAATGAGCAGCCCACCCCTCACCTGGCTCCACCCTCTAACCACCACGAAATCCTGAAACTGCCTTGCTTTAGCTTTGCTTTGAACTAAACCTGGACCCTTTTCTTTGGGGTGTTCTTTTGCTCTTTACTATGTGAATACTGAACTTTATTTCATATGCATTAGTGCCCATGTGTCATTTGCCCTAACATTCATAAATTTCTGGCAAGAGACTGCCCAGTATTCAGCAGGAGATGCTAAAAGCCCAAATAAAGCAATACGTCTATGCTTGTAGTGCATGATTGTTATTCTAAGGACTAGAATTGGGAGCTAGTTTGGTTATAGTGGATGTTTGTAAAATGCACCTTTGCACTCGCAGTTTTTGTGAACTACCATTCTTCGACATCTTTGTCAACCCTTGAATGTGTCTTATTTTTAATATCTTTGATTAAAAAAATAACTTTCTATAAATGTTTAAGAACATTCTTGATAGTCTATCTTAAACATTATAAAATTTTTTTTTCAAGTTTTACTTATTATTTATACTAGAATTGATTTTATAACTGTTGAAATGAATATATTGTGGGGTAGAAATATATCCAGTTTAATTTTTCCCATGTGGTATCCGATTTTCTCTACGATATCTATTAACATAACTCCTATCTTGCTCATTTATATGCCGTCTTTGTAATGGTTTGCCTTTGTTTATATGATTGAAGCTGTTTCCGTGATTATAATTCTATTCTGTCAGTCATTGTTTTATTCCTTATAGTAATGGGAACTTAAATCACTTAGAAAAAAATTTATTGAGGCATATAAGCACATCTGAATAAAAACTATCTCTAGTCCCATCATTGGCATAAAAATGTTAAATTTTGTTTTTCACTTGTCTCTCACCAACACACACAACCCACATCAAATACACACATAGTAAACATATATGTTCTAAATTTATTAGATAAATCTAGAAAAATAATTTTACCGGAAGAAAGATAAATGTGTGATGTGTTGAATGTGTTAATTAACTAGATGTAAGGAATCCTTTCACAACGTATATGTGTATCGAATCATCACGATGTATACTTTAAGTAGGTAACATTTTTATTTGTCAACTATACGTCAATAAAGCTGAGAAAACTTTCTCCAGCAAATGTGAATTGTTGCCAAAAGAAAGTGACACAAACCTAGAGAGATGATGACTATGATGTAGCAGATACTGCAGAAGCCCCACTACATATCTTCTTGGCCTACCTCTCATTTCACCTCCATTTCTGTTTTTATCTCCAGCTGTGAGAGACAGTTCTGAGCAAATTGACAGCTCCACGCTTCAAGTGCCTTCTCTGCCAGAGGGTTTTAACCCTTTACCCTGAGTTTCCCCAGTAAAATGCTAGTGCAACCAAGAAGTGCAAGGAAACTAACATTGCTCAGGGCAACTCTAATGCTATTCTGGTTCTTTTGCTCCTCCATTTAGACTTTAAAATCAATTGGTAGATATTCACAAAATAATTTGCTGGGATTTTGATTGCATTTGTAGGTCAAGATGAGAAGTACTGACATCTTAAAATATTGTTTGTTCTTATCTATGTGTGTGGAATATCTTTCTGTTTATTTAGATCTTCTTTGATTTCTTATTAGAGTTTTATAGTTTTCCTCATATAGATTTTGTAAATATATTGTTAGTTTTACACCTAAATATTTCATTTCTTTGGGTACTAATGTAAATGGTATTATGTCTTAATTTCAAATTCCATTAATTCACTGCTGATATATGGGAAAGTGATTGACTTTTGTATATTAATATTGTATCCTTCAGCCTTGTTATAATTGTTTATTAGTTTCAAGAGGTTTTGTGTTGTTGATTCTTTCAGATTTTTTACAAAGATAAGCATGTCATATGCAACCAAAGATTTTCATTTCTTTCTTCCCAGTCTTGGTACATTTTATTTTCTTGTCTTATTGCATTAGCAAGGACTTCCAGTATATTGTTGAATAAGAGTGTTGAGAGGAGCTATCCTTGCACCATGTTCCTGATCTTAGTGGAAAACTTTTAGTTTCTCACTATAATGTTAGCTATAGGTTTTGTGTAGATGTTCTTTATCAAGTTGAGGGATATCTCTTCTGTTCCTAGTTTTTGTCATGAATTGGTGTTAGATTTTGTCAAATACTTTTTCTGCATCTGTTGATATAATCATATAAATTTTCTTCTTTAGCCTGTTGGTATGATGGATTACACTAATTAATTTTCACATATTGAACCGTCTTTACATATCTGGGATAAATCCCACTTGGTCATGGTACATAATCTTTTATGCGTTATTGAGTTCAATTTGCTAGTGTTTTGCTGAAGATTTTTGCATCTATATCCATGAAAGTTATCAGCCTGTTGTTTTCCTTTCTTGTAGTGTGTTTGTCTTCTTTTGGTATTAGGGTAATGGTGATCTTCTAGAATGAGTTAGAAAGTATTTCCTCTGTATTGATTTTCTGGAAGAGACTGGAGAAAATTGGTATAATTTCCTCCTTAAATGTTTGATAGAATTCATAAGTGAATCCATTTTGGCCTGGTGCTTTCTGTTTTGGAAGGTTATTCATATTGATTCAATTTCTTTGATAGATGTAGGTTTATATATATTATCTATTTCTCTTCCGAGTTTTGGTAGTACGTGTCTTCAAGGAACTGCTCCATTTCATCTAGGTTACCAAATTTGTGGGCATAAAGTTGTTCAGAGTGTTGTTTATCATCCTTTAATGCCCATGGGGTCAATAGTAATGGTCTCTCTTTCATTTCTGATATTAGTAATTTTTGTCTTCTCCTTTTTTCCTTAGTTTGTTTGGCTCAAGTTTTATCAATTTTATTGATTTCTCTGAAGAACCAGTTTTTCAGTTTTGTGATTATTTCTATTGATTTCCTATTTTCAATTTCATCAATTTATGCTATAATTATTACATTTTCTATTACTTTGAATTTTATTTGCTCTTCTTTTTCTAGTTTTCTAAGGTGGAAGCTAAGATTTATGATTATTTTTGAAATCATACTTTTTAATATATGCAGATTTTGAAAAAAATTACATGTAGAAATGTTCGATGAGAAATGTAAAATATTGTCCTCAAATTATAGGTATTGAATTTGGAATGAAAAAAGTCTTATAGACATATTCTTAGTTATTAGTTATTAACTATTAATTATTAGTAGATTAATAGTTGCTGAAAAGGAGTAATATCCTTGGCAGATTTTTAAAATTACTTTAGCTTTCTCAATGCATATACTTTATTCATAAATAGGGGAAATGCAATTAGAAAAATCAAAGATATATATCTCTCTCTTTATTTTTTCTATGAAACATATCAATAGGTAAATGGCCTTAGAATTCTTAGATTAGAAATTTGTTGTACAATATGAGCTGAAATGATTCCCATTTTCATAATTAGACATATATGGGTAAATCTCCCATTCAGCTGCAACATATTTAAGCCTCTCTAAACAAAGCAGATGTAAATATGTTTCTCACGACTCCTATTTTTAAAAAATTATCCATCAGATCAAAATCTTACAATCATTTTGATGTCTCTCAATGCGAGCTATATTCATGCTGTAAGAAATCTTTATATTTCACTTAGAGATTGTGGTATTCATTTGCAGTTAAGATTTGCCATTAACCTTGGGAATGTTATATTTTGTTGTTGTTGAAGGAAAACACAATTTATCTCTTAATGGTCTAGTGTGACTGGGGGCTGATCTATTTCTAATCACAGTGTCCATGGGGATAATGATAATTCCATCTGTACCATTACACAGACAAAATCTTCACATTCAAAGTTCTAGAATTATGTTACAGATGTCTTTACCTCATTACATGGTTACTGGGGGATTGTTTCATCTGGTGTACTTTGATACCATGTGTACCTTAACAAGCAATTTGGCATAAGCCTTCTGTTTATAGCACTAGAAAATGTAGCACTGTGATATATCATGGGTACTGTTAATTACACTACTGCGCTAGGCATCATTAAACCTCAAAATGCTCAAAGGCATGTCAGGAGGATTTGTTTTTACTTAAGCTAAACTGCTTTTAACACTCAGACTTAAATAAACAATACATGTGACAGTTGAGTATCATACACTATGTCATTGCTTTCCCAGCTTTGGATGAGAGTAATCTGGTGGCAAATTCAAGTTGTTGGTCAAATTTAACCCTTTCTAATCAGGAAGGGTTTCCATTCTGTCAGTTAACTCCCAACAATTTCTGTTCATTTTAGTTGAACACACATGCATTTCATATATGATATGCAAAATTTGAGTTAACTATAATGCATAATAGACATATAAGACACAAACTTTTCTATGAATAGCTTTACAACTTGGGTTGCCAAAACACATTAAAAATTAACTATAATACAAAGCAGATTAAAATGATTTCTAAAATAATCGCTAAATGTTTACATCGTGTGCTTCCATTTGAGTACTGATAAAATGAAAGACGAGATTCCTGTTGGGGGATGCTTATGTGGTAAGTATATCTCAATTGGTTTTAAATAAAAAGAAATTGAATGGAATCATAAAACTTAAAACATTGTTTTTCCAAGAAAAATATGAAAAAGAAAATAGTTTGATATATTTGGCTATAAATGAGGGACTCTAGTAACATTACATATGATTATTAAAAGAATGATCTATCACCCTCAACTAATACAGAATGTTATATATAATTATAGATAGATAGTTTAATTTATCTAAAACTAAACAGCTAACTAAACTAACTAACTAACATGTCTGTTAGCTGTTTAGTCTTGGATAAGTTACACAATTTTTCAAAATCTTGGTTCCTTAATTTTAACACCTAGTTTCCTGGGTAATTATATGAATAAGTAATGATGAAGATAAATTGTTCTACACAAGACATTGAATGAGAAAATGTCATTAATAAAAGCTCTTGTTTACATTAGACGAGAAAAAGAACAGAGACAAAAATTATACACTGCAATATAAAACAGTGGGTAATTCTACAGGGTCTAGAGTTAGATTGGCAGGTGTTTTAACCTTAGGAAATGTATGTAACCTCTTTCAATCCTACTTTCTGCATAGGTTAAGAGGGATAATCATTTTCTACACCTCCCTGGATTTTTCTAAGGGCTAGAGGAATCATTCTAGTATGTAAAGTGTTTAGCAAAGGCTTGGCATGTAAGTAATCATTCACTTACTGGTCATCATTATTATATCTCAACTTGTAATAGTGGAATAACTGTAACAGAATGTTACAGCCTATATTTTGTGTGTAATCTGATTAAACCCCACAAGATTTTAAAGTTATTATAGGGATTTCTTGGTTACTGAATGTGCTAATTAAATTTCATCAAATTTTGATAAGTGCATTTGGAAGTATTTTTCTATTGTCATTTAACCAAAAGGACATTTTAACTTTTTAAAATATATCTATTTTATAATGGGGATAAATTTATATTTAGGAATATAACCAAGTTTAAATTTGATGAGTTTGAAGGAATAGTGACAAATTTTTGATTATTCATTAATATCATCTGATTTTTTCAGTGATACTGATTGTGATCAATGATTTTCAAATGAGAGTCTGAAAACAAAAATAAAGTTATTTTTCATATTAATAGAAGTAGAATGGTGGGGGTGTAAGGAGATGTCTAGAGAGAGACTTACTGGGTTTCAATCCAGGTTCTGCTACTTACTAATTTGAGGATCTTTGGCAAATTATAACCTCATTGTGCCTTATTTTCTCATGTCTGAAATAAGAATAAAAATTTGTGCTTCCCTTGAGGGTTACTGTGAGGAATAATTAAGTTAATGTTGTATGTAAGGTACTTTGGACATTCCTTAGCATTTGGTAAGAATCGTGGTTTTGGTTATCTATTACAACATAATGAAAGAATCACAAAACACTAATAAGTATCTTTAAATAACAGCAGTTCATTATTCTTCATGATCTGTGACTTGGTTCTTTGTTTTCCCTTCTGGTTTCTCCTCATGCAGCTGATTGGTGGGTCAGAAGGTCCAAGATTGTCTCACCCATAAGTCTCGCAGTAGGTGCTAGCTAAAAACTGAGTCAAGTCAGATCTTCTCTATGTAGTCTTGTATCCTTCCATATTGTAGACCATTACAGCAAACTATCCTGTCTGTATTAACTCAATACGGTGTAATCCAATAATGTTAGTAAGCAAAACATTGTTTTTTTAAAAAATTTTTTGCATAATTCCTGTTAATACCTCACATAACTATAAGACTCACATTATTGGTAACAATGATTTAGTCCAACATATTTTTGTTGGTTTCACACAAATAGGGAAAAAAACACTCCAAGACTGAAGAGGTGAATAGACTATCCCAAATCTCATAGACAATGTTTGAGTCTGGCTTAGAAACTATACTTCTAACATGCAATCAGATAACTCTTGTCCATTCTGTATTTTATTAATAGCAAATGAATAATTATATCTGTGAGTTTAATACCCTATTTTAAGAAAGAATGATGGAGCACGAATGTTATTTTAGAGTAAGAATGAAAAGAATGATTTAGTCATTACAAAACATATATGGAGCACACGCTATGGACCTAATACTGCGCGAAGGGAGAAGATTCACAAAGAAAGGCTCCAAAGCCCAATAGACATGGGGCTGGCTAGGGAATTGTGAATCTTTAGCTGAGCGTTATGTGACAGAAAAGGCATTCAAGACATAGGAAGCATTCTGTGCAAATATGTAGGGCTTAAATATTCTAAATATTAAATATTCTAAAGAGATTTTCTTCAAAGGTGATATCTGAGATTTATATAATAGTTCAAAACACACGGACCATAAATTTATAGTAAAATTTAAAAGCCATATGACCTTCAAAAAAAAGGAAAACAAAATATTGCAGTGTTTTAATAAAACAACTTTATAAGAAGAAATGGATATCACAGGCAGTCTCTCTACGAAGTTCTAGCACCATGACTTGAATCAAGTTCCACTTTAGCTGAATTTATTTGCTTTCTCTTTACTTACACAAAATTAGAAAATTCTCTGTAGTTAAGGATTCACAGAATAACCACAAGTGTTTGCTATCTCTGTCAAACAGTTTTGTGAATTTAGGTGGTATAAATTCCAGAAACTAGGGAGCATTCTGACTAGAAAAACAAAACAAATAACAGAAAAATATTTTTCGTCTTCTATGAGAAGATGTCATATACCGTATTCAAAAGATGCACGTTCTTTCTATACCTTACGGAACCTCAAGACTCTTAGATTTAATTTATCCAGTACCTCTATCCTAGCTTGTGGTGGCCGAATTCCTAATCCCCTTTACAATGCCCTATTCCCGCAGCTGCGACTCCGTGCTTCACCCACAAACTGCAGCCCAGTTTACATTTTATAGCATATATGGTCATATAGTTTATATTTAAGCAACTTATCCACACAGACAAGTCAGGAACTTATAAAATGGATTAAATAAGTATTTTTGCTATTATAAATAACAAGGAAAAGGGAGGAGGGTAGAGAAAATCTTTAGGTAAAACTGAGTTTTACCCAATCTAGAAAGTAAAAAGAAATCTTGAAAAACTTATAAATATGGAGAATCATTTTTTTCAATTATATCTTGATTAACCATATGCCAACCTACAACTCAATTTATCATTCATTCACTTAGTAATGAAACATTTATTTGATAAATATTTACTATGTGCAGTCACAGTGCTAAATATAAAGGTAACTATTCTTGCAATAAAATAGTTAGTAGTCTACCAAAAATTCCAAGGGAATGTTTCAGATGAGCATATTGAATTAAAGTAAATGTTTACAAAGATTTTAATGACGTTATAAAGAAGTTGAAAGAAGTACGTTTAAAATAGCTTCAGTGTTGGTATACGTAACACATATTAGGTAATAATAGCCTCAGTATTAAAGTGACCACATTTTAATGATTAAATAAAATATTAGAATATTCATAGAATAAAAGTTATTTTTCCAAGTTTCAATTTGAATATAAAAAATTGTGTTGATGCTGTCAAATTGCAGTTTTCCCCTAATTTATGAATATATCATTGAGAAAAAAATGAAATTATTTACTATATGTGTGCTTCAATCCATTTTTACACTTGAGGTGAGAGGACTATAAATTCTACACATGACCACTCTTGTCTTGATAGAAAAAAAATGTAGAAGTAATTTTATATTGCTTTGGGAATTTAACATTGGCAAAGTAATATCTTTCATGTGAAAACAGAATCATTAAAGTTCAAAAGACTAAACATCAAAATAATTGTATAAAACATGTTCACACTTACAGTACTCCATCTTTTTAAAGACAATATCATTAAAGTATGCATGATGTGATGAAAAGTGAATTGTAGTATACACAAGAAGTTTGGATAGAAATGATAAAGCAGCTGTTAAGACCCATATAAAAGCATCCTTATTTTTAAATTTAAAAACAGCCAAAATTATTGTGAAATCTCTATTTTCTTCAACGTAATGTAGTATGAATTAGTTGTATACTCAAAAAACTCTTAAGCCTTTTACTCACTATATTTCGGTCATTTTTTCCTATGCCATTGAGCTTAACAAGAAATAAGTATGCCTATTATGTTAAGAAGTGCTAAAGAATGTAAACCAGCATGCATTTTGCTTTATTTTTATTTATATGTATGTATATTATATATATTTTTTCCAGAACTGGTACATTTTCATATGTAAGGAAATAAATACTAAATCTTTTAGAGCCGACATCATACATTATAATTCATACACTGAATGAGCTCTTCTTCCCTCACTGTTCTTTTAATTCTGCATAAATTAGGCCTTGCATAAAATACAGCTAATGTAAAATGAATATGTAGATACAAAACTACTTTTAACATTGGAACAAACTCTATAAAGCATGTTTTAATAAACACGGGCCAGCTCTGCTCATCAGCAGGAAGTCAAAGGGGAATCTAGTGTTAGAAGAGACTTCATTTGAGATTAGAAAAATTTTCATTTTATCTGAGAAATGATGTTACAAATTCATGGCTTTGATGAAATATTTAAGAATTCATAGAAGTATAACTCACTTACAGTAAATTGGAATGAAATAGAAGTCTTTACCCTAGAGACTTTCAAATCCAGAATGTTTTTTTCTTGTGATCAATAGTAAAAAATAAAGTTGTTTTCTATGTGTTTTTTCCATTGTTTTAATTGATTTTAATCTTGAGTGGTACAAGTGAAGTTCCAGAAGGAAATTCTTCTGTGTTAAATTTGTGTTGGTATGTAGTGAAGTAATATGCTATAACCCATGCTGCTCCCATATTCGAAAAATCATTTAATTTAGTAGGTGGTTAAAGATTATTTCTATTCAACCAATAAAAATTCAAGAAATCCTGTAGAAGGATGTAGAATATGGGAGGTGGGTGTAGAATATTGAATGAATGTACTGTGTCTATACATATTTAACATTTTTTCAATAAACTTGAATGTTAAGAACAGTTTTAGATGTACAGAAGAATTGAGATGATAGTACAGAGTTCCAATGCAGCTGGCATCCAGTTTCCCCTATTATTAACATTTTACATTAGTAGAGTACATGTGCTACAATTAATGTATATGTGCTACAATTAATGAATCAATATTGATACGTTGTTCTCAACTAAAATCCATTGTTTATTCAGATTTTCTTAAGGGCTGTGACAGTTCTCAGATTTTCCTTGTTTGGGTGACCTTGACAGTTTTGAGGGGTATTGGGTCAGGTATTTTATAGGCTCCTTCTGCACCAGAATTTGTCTGATGTTTTTCTCATGACTAGACAAGGGCTATGTACTTTTGCAAGGGAGCTCACAGAGGTAGGGTGCCATTTTCGTCACATCATATTTAGGATATATACCATCTATATGATTTTTGATAGTTGATGATGACCTTGACAGCTGGCTAAGGAAGTCTTTGTCAGGTTTCTCTAAAGGTACTCTTTTTTTGTATCTTTCTATATTTTACTCTTTAGCAGGAAGTCACTTTGTGTAGGCCACGCTTAGAGAGTGAGGAGCTGTGCTTCCTCTCCTTGAGGGCAGAATATTTATATAGGTTACTTAGAATTCTTCTACATGGGTGATTTATCTCATTTCCGCTTATCAATTTATTAATTATGAATTTATTAATAATTTGTATTAATTTATTCAATTATTTATATCAGTATGGAATCATATATGTTCTATTTTACACTATGGGTAAGGGTCATAATTAAATGCTACTTTATTCATTATTTTGCTCAAATTGCTCCAACTTTGGCCATTAAGATCTCTTTGAGTTAGCTCCTAGACCCCTCTGATATACCTCCATCAAACTGTGTGTGTGTGTGTGTGTGTGTGTGTGTGTGTATGTTGAGCACTTTCTTACCTTTGGCACTATAAGATGCTCCAGGATCATCTTGTATCTTTCCTGGCTCAGCCCTATAACCAGACATTTCTCTATGGACCTCTGGTTCCTTTATTGAAGAATAGTATTAGAAACCAAGATCTGAGTGCTAGGTGTACTCATTGCTAATAGAGTGTGATTATATAGTTTTATTTCTTTTAAACTGAAAAAAATACCAACCTCTGTGTTTATGGTTATGCTCTGAAAAGGAGTTGAAAGTGAAAATAGCACCAAAATATAGGGCCCTCCCGCCATCTTCTCAGTACTCTCTTCTATATTAATCTAACTTTATGTATTATAGGCTTGTGCTATGGAAAAGGAGGAGTGAATTAAAAAATTGTATTGTGCTGATCTTGAGATTTTAGAGAAAACTTTAATACAAAATTTTTCACTAAACCTATAGGAATTAATACTTTATGACAGCAGATAAAAAAGAAAGAAGATCTGGAGGAATTTAAGAAAACTGTTGATGTGGAAGTGGTGGTGAGAGGAAGGTGGTTAACAATGTCCAAAGAATTGTGGAAATATATGGTAAATTTTAATTTTAAGTATCTATCATCTGCTTCTTTAGTGTAAAGTATTTTATATTATATATATATTATTAATTTATACTTCTGTAACACACTCAATTGAGAACTATTATTATTATTTCCAACGGTCCTTGTTGGTGGTTTGTACCAAATTATTCAATTTTAAGTGGCAGAATCATGGATCATTGCATGTTAACTATTGGGGACACAGCCATATAATGGTCATTATTTCAAAATATGCACCTCGTCTGGAAGGACGGGGCCCCAGCTCTGCAGTGCATTGCTCTCGGATATTCTGCTTTAGCTGCTCCTTCAAAAGGCTGTTTCAATGTTTTGTCATATAATCAGCTTCTAGGTGAGTCATTTATACATAAACAAGTCCCCATTGTCCCATGTTCTTTAAAGTAATATGTGTGCCTTGGTCTCAGATGTTACACAGACTCCCATGATAATCAATTAGACATCTTGTGACCCAATAGACAAAGATATTGGTGTAGGCACTGAAATCAGGGAGAGAAAACCTATATTCAGGATCCATATTGTTCACAATATGACAATGAAAATATAAAATCTTCTATCACCCAAACTGTTCCTTTAGCCACTTTGCACTCAATCCTCTCTCCATATGCCGTGGACACTGGCAACTACGAATCTTCTTTCCAATACTGTAGTTTTTCTTTTTCCTCGAATTCCATTTAACAGAAATTATATGTACAACAAATAATAGATGGAGTCACATTGATCTTGATTCTTTCACTTAGCATGCTTTGGAGATGCCTCCATATTGTTCCATCTATCAGGATTTCATTTCTTTTCATTGTTATGTAGTGTCCCATTGCCTAGGTGGACTACAAATAATTTTCCATTAGAATGTTTTTCAGATTTTGTCTATTATGGATAAAGCTGTTATGAACATTCACATACAAATCTTGGTGTAGACATGTTTCTCTTGAATGAATATCTGGGTGTAGAATGCCTGGATTGAATAGTAAGCATATGTTTAACTGTATAAGAAACTGTCAACTGCTTTCGCAATGTGACTTGGCCCTACCTGCCCCAAAAAAGACTCAAAAACATGCAAATATATTGGATTTTCCAACATAGGACACCAAATAGTAGGCCTATATAGTAATTTTCATGCAACAAATGTCTGAGGACTAAAGCTCCAAAAAGTAGAATATTTTTTCACATAATATATAGATGTGATTAATTCATATAATATTTTCAAAATCAGCATGAGGCTTAAATGACTTATTTCTCTTAAAAAATATTTCCCTTTTTTCCATCTGTCTACAGATCTATATTTTATTTAGGTAATAAATCATTAAGATTTTTTCTATCTTACTTGAAAAGATTTTGATTTATTAATGAATCAAGGGAATGCTGAGATTTGACCTTATAACATCTGCACATTTTGAGATGCTATTAAGGAGAACCTTGGAGATTCAAAGGAAAATGCTATCGAGGAGGGGAGAATGGCAGATATGACCCTGTGAATGATTTTTTCTAGTAATTGTAAGATCTTTCATGAAGTTACTGGCTTTATTCACATTATAACATATCAATTAAGCATTGTTTAGGGATTACATGTAAGTTAAATTTGTATTCAATAATGTACTATGTTAGATGTCACCTATCTTAGTTCATTATATTCTAAATTTCAAAAATAATGGTTGACCTAAAAATATAATATGGCTTCTAAAATTTCCAAACATATTCTCAAAATAGTGAACTGAATAATATTTCCTTTGAGAAGCTGTTGTAAATGAAAGCTATCTATTAATTTTGTATAATCTTAATTATTGCTAAATAAGAGAATTCACTAAAATTTATTGGGTGAATTGTGACTTTTTTAGGCACAACAGTTTAGCATTTTAAAAGTCAGTTAGTCTTGGTGATATTTCTGAATATAATTAATCCCAATGAATCTGATAGTTCTAAAAGATGCTAGAAGAACTATGCTACTTTAATCAATGCTCAATAACTACTACCCTAGGATTTGTTATTTATTTTTACAATGACAAGGGGTCATTTAGTAACAAAAACAGGGATTAAGAGGCTATTCATTATAACATTGGAAGAAAAATAAGTCAGTATGTGTCATCAAATAGTTTAGCCATTCACATTTATCTTCAGTTCTAAGTTAAACATGATTCTATCAACAAATGTGTTATTAAGCTGCCATATGAACATGGCAAATTTGAGGAAAGAATTAGATAAATTTAAGCTGGTAAGATCCTGTTTATAATTCCATATAAGAAAGCTCATGGATACTGACCAAGAGCATTTTAAATTTCCCCTCAGCCTGACTAAACTTTAGACAGGTTTCTTCTTGATTTGAGGCCCATAACCTGCTTTTTCTTAGAGCATTTGGTTCAGAAAGCCCTCTTTTGAGATGCAAATCTTATTAAAAGCCTCTTGCAAATTTTTACAACTCAAGAATCTCTTTCCAAATGACCTAAGAACCATCTCATTGAAACGTCATCATCAAGGACGACACTATCCCAATTTCCCACTGTCTGTGGGTGGGTAGAAGCCTAATTTTGGAGGGCCCCATCCTCCAAGTAGTAAAATGACCTCCTGTCACAGGATATGAGAAAGTTTACTTTTCCTTTGGGCAAGTCAGTTAGCAAACCACAGAGAGTCTAAGATTTCCGCTATTCCAGCTCTTAAAAACCGTTATCTTTCAAGAATCACTAAGTAAATAATTAACATAATAAATATACGATTACAAGGAATGAAAAGAGACTTAAGTATCCAAAATAACTTTTATGCACAAGTCATGAGTTGCCTTTAAGATATTTTTCTCCTAAGTCATTCATAATGACTACCATCAGAGAGCTCAAAGGTATAACAAAAATATGATACCAGATCCAAAGATGCTCCACCTTGTAGTTCATTGACAAACTGGAATTGTATTTCTCATAGCAACAATTGAGGCATTTCTCCCCAATAGCATCAACAAGTTGGTTTTACAGTTGTGGGGTTTTTTTTCCCTTCCCTTCTCATTTGAACGATAGTGCAAATTTTTATACACAATCTTATTTCAGCACAATAAGTAAATATTGCAGTTATAAACTGTTGTGATATACATACAAATAATTTTTAACCTTAAATCTATTATATAAATATGCCAAAATTTTTAGAAACTTACAGACTTTAGAAACCATTTAATTCAATACTTTTAGTAAAAAATGTGGAAACACTGTAAATAATGTAATAAAGTTCAAAACCATTGATTAATGGCAGATTTAGGATTCCAATAAAAATCTAGCTTACAGTGTAGTTCCTAATATATTACTTTATAAACTTTTAACAAGTCTTTTTTAAAACAAATATATTTTATCTAGTATTATTTACTTTATATACATAGAGTTACATGGAAGTAAATCAAAAAGACTGACCAACACTGCTAATGTCAGAAACTTCTTCATGGGACAAGAATAAGACAGAGTGCTTATTGTTATTCTCATCGTGGAAAGGATATGTCTTGTATTATTTGCTTATTTTATTTAATTTCAAATGATATACTTCATTTTAGGGTTAGTAAGGAAAAGTCTTAGGAATTGAAGCTGAAAATTAAATTGGATGTATATAAGCATATATGTGTATATATATATGCACACCTATATTTGTGTATATATGCGTGTATGTACAATATTGCAGAGTTTATATTATATATGTATACATGTGTATATGTTTATACCTGTGTATGAGTATATGTTTCCTAATTTATATTATATAGCATATCTATGTATGTAATATTTCATCCAATTAGGTTAAGTACCTCTGTCTGTTTATCTATCCATCCATCTCTTGATAGCCACATCTCTCTCTCCCTACCTGCATCCTGTCTACCTAGCTATGTTTTGATCTACGTCTATCCCTCTGTCATTTGTCCATCTGGACATCTCTTTGTCTCCTTTCTGAATTCTCTATTTTCCCCGAGAAATATAGATGGTAAATATTGTAACGTCCAGAGGAGTCACCAAATGGTATCATCATCAGATAGTGCTTGAGAGTGGAGCTCAGATTTATGATTGGAAAAATTTTCCAGGAGGAATATGATCCAGTTTAACAAAGAAGAGGAAGATTATTTTTGGCCATACAGACACCAGAGGAAAAAATGTGTTATCAGAACTAAAGCCGAATACTAATTATATGGTTTGTTTGAAAGTTATATTTTTGCTGATTATAGTAGTTAAATAAAGGATCAAACAGCAGGTAGGAACCCAATTTAGGAGACTGAAAAATATATTCAAATTAACTTCTCAATGAAAGCAAACATTTTTATAAGCTAAAATATGGGGAAAATGAGGATACCACCCAAATAATTGTAGGAAAATGAAAACTTAAAGGTATTAATGAAATCTCTCATTTTATCATGGTGACTGAGTACAGGTGACATTTTCTATTTTTCAAGATAAATTTTAAATTAATATCTTTATGAATTTTCTCTTATTCCATTATGCTAACAAATTAGCATCACTCTGCTTTTCCATATCTACAGTTCGATCAGGTTAATTTGCCATTACCCCATAAGGGAGGTTACATACAAAATACAACTATTTGGATTTTACACTTGATTTTAATGTATACTTGATAATTGTGCTGAATAATGAAAACAGCGAAATATTTTCCTTTTGGAAAAAATGTGCTATTTGATGTCCAAATATCATCACTGTGATTTTGTTGAAAATGTTATATGTGTTAAAGTAGAGATAAAAATCCATTTTAAATTCCATGAAAAATCCTTTTCGTTTCCTAAAAGGGTGAACATTATTACTGTATGCATGCTGACTATCTCCTGTAAGTGTTATGACTAGAGAAATGCTAAAATACCGATATGCTGGGAACCTGTAAACTGGATGTCTTATCCTCGAGGCAAATTCAGTGACTGTCTCATTTTCAGAGTCCTACCAACGACACAGGTCAGCACAGGGGTCAGCAAACTTTCTCTGTAAGGAACCAGGTGGTAAATATTTTCTGCTTTGTGAGCAATACATATGGTCTCTGCTACAACCACACAACTCTGCTGTTGTAGTGTGAAGGCTACCATGTACTCCTGAGGGAGAATGATGAGGAGAATCAGAGAGAACACAGAACTCAAGAGGACAATATTCATGTGAGCTGCCCCTTGTCCTTTCAAGATTGCTTTTCCAGTATCCTTATCTATGAATGGTTTTGGCTTGATAAGGAAAGGCTTATGTTTATAGATGTCCTTACTCTTAGTTGCTTTACCCTAGAATATACTCAACCCTTCTTCACCATGTTAGTAAGCAGGCTACCTGACAGCGAGCACCTTTTGGTTGTGGTCAAAAATACACCCCTGACTCACACTTTCTCTTTCCCCATTAGTGCACTCCACATCCATGTTACCACTATTACCAACTTAAGTGGCTAAATCTTTCTCTTGTCTGACAGTCTCAGCTTCTTTCCCTAAGAAAGGGAATACTTTTATTAGAGAAAAAATTCTAATTCAAACCTCCTCTTTGAACATTGCATTTGATACCATTCTTTCATACATATAATATTCTCTATCCAAATCTGAAGGCAAGAGATTCTCTTTATTTCCTACCATTGTTCTCAGAAAGGTGAGCCAAAATTAGCCACCTCCAAAGAATTTGGAGACTCCCACCACTGTAAAAAATTATTCAATGCCTCGCCACTTCTCCATATATAGTCTGATCAGAATTAGTTGGATATCATAGAAAGGTAGTTATATACAATGCTTGACTATTTGGATTATAAACCTGATTCCAAATATCCTGGTGTGTAGAAGATGTGGAGAGAGATTGAGGCTCACATCCCAGTGGACGGGCTATAGAGATAAGTTGGGCAAAGAAATTACCTTTTATTCATCACTCCAAGTACAGTCTAGTCATTAAAGCATACTCAGTCAAATGTGAAGTGAGAGGCATAACCTTGATACCTATTCATGTTATTCCCACAATACTTTGTATGGTCATCTTTTAGCTCTTATATTATCTTGCAAATACGCTGCCGTTTCTAAAGGGCTATCAACTATTTTGTTATTTTATTCTTATCTACATATTCCCAATACCTAGCACAATGCTTGGCACATATAATGTATTAAAATGTTTGGTAAAAATGTGAAAACTTCTCCAGACAATTGAGTTAGCTGTCCAGCAGTCTACTCAGGTGGAATAGGGTGACGAAAACAACAATCTGCAAACAACATTCCCTAGTTGTCTATGGAAACAAATAAGTGAATGACGCATTAAATACAATAGACATTAACATGCATCTAATTAATTAGGTTCTTATGCCTGATAAAAGAATAATGAGAAACTCTAAAAGATAGTGCTTTGAAATATTTCCCTCTGGACTCATTTACAAGCTAACAGAAGAATGTAAATCTGGTAATCGGTAAAATTTGCATAGTTGTGAAAGAAAGATCTGTGAGATGATAGATCTAGGAACTTTGCTCTATTGATATTTTATAAGTTCATGCCAGGGGATGATGAATCCATTTGGGAAAAAAAGCCCTCTTGGAAAATTTGAGGCTAAGCACACTGAAATATAATAATATCCCATGGATACACTAAGGATGCATATAAACTCCTTCTTGAGAAAGCTTCATTTGACTTTGATTTTGCATTTTTCTGTGCACATCAGAGAGGCCTGCACATAGAAGATCACGAGGAAATAAATAAGGTAAGAGTGTTAACGCAGTAAAAGAATATTTGAAGATCTCTAAAAAAGAAAAGGACTACTTCCCTTTAGATTCCATGAGTAGCATTGGTGATTACGTATAAATTTTAAAATGAAAGATTCCAAAAAGAAGAAAACAAACACCATCTTACAACATTTTTTGCTCCAATTGAATCAGAGGAGTTTCTAGCTTGGGGACCATGGCTGGCAGGCAGTGTTCTGACTACATCCCCTAGATACTGTAAGAAGGACGCTATGGGGGGGAGGCTTAAAGATAAAATAGGATTTTTAAAAGAATCTGTGATCAAAAACAGTTAAGAAGCAAAGCTACACATAAAAGGATCAAGAACTTTGATTTTTGACAAGTTTACAAAAGACCCTTATAGATGTGTACCACTTAATATTAATATTGGTAATATATTCTTTTAAATCGTGTCTGTAACGTTTCTCAAACAAGAATCAGGCCTCTGTGCCTGTAGGTCTTCCAGCTGTGAGATCCATCTTCACGTAGTTTACCATCTTACCACTTAAATGTGCTTATCTATTGTTTTTAGATCTTTGCTCAAATGCGTTCTCTCACCACCTTATCTAAACTAACTACTTCAGCCATTCTTCAATATCTCTTTAGTCTGCTTTTAATTCCTTACTGCACTTTACGCATACAAGCATCATGAGGTTAGTGATATGTCATGTACATTACTGTGTCCTCACCTACCAAAACACTTCAAAGGGGCTCAATAAATAATTAGTGACTGTTGAATATTGAATGAATGAGATGGGGAAAAATACCCTATCCAACCTAGTACTCATATTAGACCAATATAAATATCCAATTCAGCCCACCACCTTTCATGTTACGGTTCATAATTTTTAATGAGTACAGATATCAATCAATATATATTTAAACTAAATGTATATATATTTGATGAAATATTTCTACATAAATAATTGCATGTCAACTATTTCTTAAGCATATAATGAATAAGGTGTGCTTTTCTGTATTTTTTAACTTAATTATTGAACTATGGATATTTCAATGCCAATGGACTTACTTGTTAACAAATTTCATTTTAAGTAGCAATTAGAAGGTTAGAATAAAATAACTTACATTTAAATGTAGTAAGCAAAATATGCAATGAACTGAGAAGAAAAAATAATAAAATTACCAAGAGAAATTATACTTGATTTAAAAACTCAAGAAAAACATAAACTACAACAGGAGTCAGTACATTTATGATCAATATTTAAAAAGTGGGAATATTTTAAAATGAAAATTCTAGGCTTTTTTCCCCCGAATTTCATTGCTTATTTTAATGTTGGTTTTGGTCCCCGAAACAAAGTTGAATAAATTCCCAAAGAACATTTTTGGTAATATAGAGATAAGCCAATAGATAAATGGACTATTAATGTTTTATTAGAAATTGTTATTCTTAATAACAATAAAATAATATTAATTATATTAATAATGGTTAATATAATTTTTAATAATAGACCAATTTCTCTCATTTCTGTTGTCAGTAACTGCGAAAATAACATAAGGATATAGATGGCACTGTATACTCAAGAACAAAATTAGTGCTTGTTCAACCATAAAAGAAAAATATTATGAAAATAAATTAAAGAACCAACACTGATAGACAACATAACATTGAAAAACTAATTAAAATAAAATTGATATTACTTATATATATTAATAAATGCTTAGAAAATCATAATTATTTTCTACGCTATGATTTTCCCATTTTTTAAATATTTCATTACTAAGAGATGCAAAATTCCCTGACAATTAGGTCCAAAGTTATTTACTCTATAAAGAGTTCGATATTTGAAATACCTGATCATTTTTAAATACCTCGCTTTATTTTCCTCATGTATTTCAAATAAAATGATTTTCATAACACAACTTTTATTTGTCCTTATGTATTTTAAAGTAATTGGAAGATTCTTCTATTAATTCAAAAATTAATTATTTTAGAAAGAGATGCATTTAAGACTCATTGATATGCCAGTCAAGTAACGTGTATTGAGTCCATACTCTGTATTAGGCATACTGCTGGGTTTCAGAAATTAAAGTGTGAACAAGATATATTTACTGTTTTTTAAAAATTTGTGGCCTGTCGGGGCTGGCCCCGTGGCTGAGTGGTTAAGTTCGTGCGCTCCGCTGCAGGCGGCCCAGTGTTTCCTTGGTTCGAATCCTGGGCGCGGACATGGCACTGCTCATCAGACCACGCTGAGGCAGCATCCCACATGCCACAACTAGAAGGACCCACAACAAAGAATATACAACTATGTACTGGGGGGCTTTGGGGAGAAAAAGGAAAAATAAAAAATCTTTAAAAAAAAAAAAAAAATTTGTGGCCTGTCTAGGTAAAGAGATAATTAAAAATACAACCAATTATTATGAAGCAATAAGTTTTATGACAGAGGAAATAAACAGGCTGTGAGAGATGAGCTATTTCATTATATACACATATAATACAAATAATTTTATTATTCAGGTACAGTGTTAATTACTGCTATTATCATCTAAAATATTTTCTGCTCTCAAAGTTTACAGTACTACCCCTGAAATCAAAACTCTATTTCTAAAAAGCAGTTTAAAAATCCCTTTTTTACCTTATGTAGGCTCTACCCACAGAAAAAAACTCTCCAAAAGGCCAAATAGTTTATTTCAATTAGTCTGTTATTTTTAAAGAGAAAAAAGAATTAACCTGATATTTTAATTGATTTCACTCCATTTAAAAAATCCTAAACTCAATTGATGTAAGTAAACTAAGTTTATCCTTGGCCTTTAATTCTTCAACCATATTTCTGTTTGGACTTCAATTCTAGAACTTGGCCTTAAATTTTTGCAACAATACATTTCACTTTAGGAGATGACAAGATGTGGTGACCAGAGAATTTAAGTTCTGAATAAAAGCTGCCATTTGAAAATCTTGTTCTTCTTCAAAACACAATCTCCTTACTGTGTCTCTGGATGTCAAAAGTATCAATAGCAATATTTTATGATCAAGCTATTGTGTTCTGTGTTTTTTCGAGGCTACATGCATACCTAATAAATAATCATTTCACAACTGCTCTTTAAACTGTACTGTGGTCAATAAAACACGTCACATCTGAGATTTAACATCAGGTGAAGCTCTCGGATTTATGGAGCTCAGATAAGCCTTCAGCATTGATAGAATGTGTCCCTTTCAGCATCAGCACCAACTGACTTCTATCTAGGGATTATGCTAAGAGAGAAAATAATCTCCACCACATGATTTAAAAAGAGAAAGGAGGGGGGTTGGCATCTTTACATACAGTATGGCACCTCAAGAGTTCACAGTTTGAAATTTCATAGTTCTCTCTCAACACTGTAATTATCACCTTTGATAATTTCTTTGCAAGTATTCTTTTATTATTTTAGTTCACAATGGTATACCAGATTATAATTATTTTTTGGTGAGATATTAAATTATCCTTATTGGGAAGCATGAATATTTTGGCAAGTGATAAGATAAGCAATAGTCTGACAAGAGACATGCCGTTCTTATATTAGGAAAAACAATGAATGTCTTTGTTACATTTTTATTTTTTGCTAATAAGATATACATTTGTCAAATTCATAAAATATATTATTTTAAATTTTTCCCTTGTTTATTTAAATTCATTGGACATAGAATATAAGTCTTTGAAAAGTAAATTATTGTAACAATTTAAGAATGGTGAAATCAACTCAAAATTGTCATTCTTTTAAGTGTAATGAGGTACATACTTAATGTTCCAGTCAATATATTTAAATATGAAATGCTTTATGCTTCCATGCATTTACACACAACCATAGAATATTTTTGCATTAAAATTTGAGTGACATTATAGGTTTTATAAATGTATATAAATGTCCGTGTGTGTGTGTGTGTGTGTGTGTATTCTTTTTTTAAGCTTCTTGGAGAATTTAAGATCTTAAACAATGATTTCTTGAGTTCATCATTTTCATCTCTCTTATTTTACAAGTAGAGAAGTTTACATTCATATTTTCCTAAGGTAATTTTGGTATAGTCTCCATTTTATGGCATTTTTCTAAGAATATATTTGACAGCAAAAAAATTTTTTTTTAGCCAGGAGGGTTTTGTTGTTGAGAATTATGTCTGTAGCATAATTTGGGAGAGTAGCAGGCCTTTCTTTTCATAAATACAGATTTTTAAAAAAAAATCAGCACTAACACCAATTCACCTCAGATTTATGGCTTAAAAACAAAAACAAGTGTATAGGTCTAATGTACAGGAGATAATTAAATACTGTTAAATCATCATAGGTACAATTACATGGAAGAAGCTACATTAATGGAATATAATGCTTGAGATCTTAATTACACATATCAGCACATTCCCAACAAAGGTTATCTAGATAAAACCTTTTTTCTGACCCCTTCCATAAATCATCAGGATATTCTTTCTTTTTGAACATGAATTTCAACATCAAATTCAAAAGTCCATTATTTAAGAAGACAGGATATAAAAATCTCAGTTGAATATTAAGTTTTAAGAAAACAGAACCAAACCACCTTTGAAAAATCTGCCAATATTTTTTAATGATCCAAATTCATCATCAATTATATATAAAAAGAATATCTTCCTGGAGTATGCAAATTAGCATGTCAGTTGAGTCATGTACAGATGAAATGAATTATATGATATAAGTTATCTTGAATCATTTTTGACAAACTATAATTCAAATAACTTCATTTGCCTGAATATAGGATTATTATAAACATGTAGCTCTCAGCTCTTGATTCAGAAATATGTTCATTTTCCTGTGTGACTACCAATCCAACACCATTATGGCTTGCTCCTCACCTCTAGGAAGACTACAGGTCTATCTGAAAGTTTGTTGGGCCATTGAGTTGGATAATCATTTATATTCATGTTTTGATTTATTCTTTCTCTATGTTTCACAATTTGGATATTTCTCCAAATTACCGAACCTATTCTAATTAGGGATAAAGGCAAAATCTTTAGGCACTCCACAAAAACAATGGTGGTTCCCATGGTTATTTTGTCTGATCCAATAACTATACTTTAAGTTCCTTCAGGAAAGAAAAGTTGTTTAACTTTATTAGTAGTCTCCAGAATAGCACATAATTCAGTAAGCATATATCTGCAGAATTTGATTCATAATTGAAAGGAGTAATGTGATATTATTGGCTATGTGAATATGGTTGAAAATTACTATTTGTAAGCAGTAGAAGTTTCTATTTAACATGTTCAATATTTCACTTTGTTTATGAAAATTAATATAGAGTTAAATTTCTCTAAGTTGTAGGTTATTTAAAATGACTATAATTACCATAGTAAAAGTAGACCATGACATGAGTGTCAGGATTCAAAAACACAAGAGAATATATCCGGTGTGTCGTGGTTAGGACTTACTGAATGGGATGAGTATTATTTTGCTGTGGCTACTATAACAAAGTGCCACAGACTGGGTGGTTTAGGCAACAGAAATTTATTTTTTTGCAGTCATGGAGAAGTCCAAGCTCAAGTTGTTGGCAGGACTGGTTTCTTCTGAGACCTGTCTTCTTGGCTTGCAGAGGGACTGTGTTCTCATCGTCTTCACATTATCTTCCCGCTGTACATGTCCATGTCCAAATTTCATCTTATTAAGAAGGCACCGGTCCGATTGGATTAGGGCCCATCTTAATGAACCCATTTTAACTTAATTTCCCCTTTAAAGATCCATTCTCCAATTGCTGTCACATTCTGAGGTACTTGGGGTAGGACTTCAACATATGAATTTTTCAGGGATGCAATGCAATAGCAGCATGATAAATCCTGAGATTGGCAAGGAGGGATTACAAAAGTCATTTCAATTTTATTATTTTTGCCAAAACAGTAAACAAAAATAGTACTTTGTAATCTGTAACAAAGGTTGCCTTCACAATACAAATTATTATTGATCTATTAGTTCTCTATTGCTGCATAACACAATAGTACAAAGTTAACAGCTTAAAATAATATTCATTTGTTATCTCCCCATTGTGTCATTCAGAAGTCTGGGCACAGCGTGGCTGAATTCTCTGCCTAGGATCTCACAAGGCTGAAATCTAAGTCATGGCCAGAACTGTGTTCTCAGGTAAGGCTTGGGGCTTTCTCCGTAGATCACGTGGTTGCCAACAGAATTCAGTCCTTTGCAGCTGTAGGACTAAGGCCCCTACTCTCCTGATAGCTATTGGCCTGGGATCACTCTCAGCAGCAGATGCCCACCCTCAGGTTTTACCCACATGTTCCATGTCGATGCCCTCACAACATGACAGCTTCCTTCATTTCAGCTGCAGGAGAATCTCTCTCACATTCTGAATCTCTGAAGTCAGGACTAGAAAGGCCCAGTAATTTTTAAGGACTCACCTGCTTAGGTCAGGTTCACCTAGGATAACCTCCCTTTTGATGAATTCAAAATTCTTTGATTTGTTAACCGAGTTACGTTTGCAAAGTCCCTTGAGCTTTGTCACATAATGTAACATAATCAAAGAAGTGATGATCCCGTCACATTCACAGATCCCACACACACAAAAGGGAAGAGGATTACACCATATGTATGCCAATCCTGTTTACTATAGTTGCTGCTTTAAGTAGCAAACTTCCTAACTTGAAAAGACAAGAATATATAATTTAAAACAGATCTGGAATTTAGTTTTATAATAATAACAATAATATATCTGCCACTTTTCACCTTCTAAGGATTCAGTAAATGGTTCTGTTATGTAAACCTTATTTAAGCTAACACCAGCAAGAACTGATAAGAAAGGTGACAATCTCCAAAACTTCTAGTCCTAGAACACTCAAAAGAGAAAAAAAAAAAGAAAATTTCTTTCATGAGTGAATTATTTTGAAAATTCCAGTTAAGATGAATTTAAACTTTATAGTTTCTCAATTTAATGATAATCTGCAATAGAATTGGTTTTATAGGTATCAAGTAACCCAGTTATTTTTTAACATAACCTTTAATGATTTTTTTTATTCAGGTAATATTGGTTGGTAACATCATATAGATTTCAAGAGT
This sequence comes from Equus quagga, assembly GCF_021613505.1. NCBI lineage: Eukaryota > Metazoa > Chordata > Mammalia > Perissodactyla > Equidae > Equus > Equus quagga. The sequence continues at coordinate 22,538,123 of NC_060269.1, forward strand.
ACATCACTATAATTCAACTTCTATATACGTCACACTGTGTTCACTATTTTAATGCAACAAATAACAAGTACACCATCTAGCCAAAAGTGATAAGCTTCAAGTTATAATATAATAAAAAAATTAAGAAATTAAGATTTTGTTCTCTTAGTAACATAGGATAGGCAAAAATCACAGTTTTCCTCTGAATTTTATTAGTAAATGTGACCAAACTAAGTGAGCTATATCTATACTCTATAGTGTGTTTTCAAAACTGTATTTTTGAAAATTGAAGCTTCTAATTAGGCAAATTTCTAAATTTTTTGTGAACGCTAACCCTTAAAAATTATTCTAAAATTCTTTTTTCCTCCCCATAAATTTTACCATTATAAATATTTCATCACTTGATAAATGCATGTTTATTGAGAATTAACATCTGTGTTGCTAGTATCACATTGTGTTGTATCAATATCCTTAAATTTAACATTATTTACAAGTGATGTTCACATGCTTAGGAGAATAAGTATTCTATCAGTTGATGCACTTGTAATTTGCCAGGATATTTATGAACAATGAAAAACAAAAAACAAATAAAATTACCCAAAACCTGGGAAACTGGAGCAAGCACTTAAGTAGACAGGTACCAACGGTCATTTTGCTTATGGGGGTATATCAATTTGTATATAATACTTGGAATATTGAATATGCTCAGTAAATATTTGCTGAATAATGTGATCTGTCATTCTTAATAGAAGTATATTTAAACAACAAAGAAGAAACACAAAATCAGATCTAGAACCGAAGCTAGAAATTGATGCAGAGTGAATGGAGAGAGCAGAAGGCAAAGTCTTAGCAGTGTATCAGGTGCAAAGACAACTATCCATTCTGGGAAAGACAGAGCAAGCAAATTAAGACTTGATAGTTGAATGACGTAACAGTCCATATTGGGCAACCTTTTCTGATGTTTCCCCTTTGCGCATAAATTCTTGACTAAGCATTTCAGAAATGCCCGAAGATTTTGTCTATAAGCACAAGGCATATGTAGTCTTAAAAGGCAAGTTTCTGATGTTTATGGAGAATGAAAAGTCAACCTCTCTGATACTTTCTGCCTACCTTACTGTCACTTAATTCTACAACATCTCCAAAGCTTTTTCTTCCACACCCCTTGAAACTCCTACCCTTCAGATCTAGCACTGTAGAATTAGCTGCGTTTCTCATCTTTCACTGAAGGACAAAATTTGTACCTGTCCACAATTTGCTCCTTACATCTCCAAACTACTATATTGGTATTTGATGCCAAGATCAAAATATCAATCACCTTTCACTTTCATATCTGGAGAAATTTACCTGTCACTAGATCTTCCAACTAGTAACCAGTTTCCCCAACCCCTCACAAATAGGTATTTACTTCCTTATTGGTTTCTGTTCTTGCCTGCATGACCTCCTTAAATATATCTTTCTTTGCTCAGATGAACTGATCTTTAAAAAATATGAATCAACTATTACTTCACTGCTTACAAGTGACCAGGGAATGCTCTGCTCTTTAACATGTGCTAGAATGACTTCCTCCCCAAATAAGCTTAATGAGCTATTTTTAATTTGTCCTTTACTATTTATCCAGAGCCTGGCACAATATTTAACACCAAGATAATGTCCAAAAAATGTAAATTGGTGAAATAATGATTCAATTTTGCTAACACTTTTGGGAAGAAGAGGGGTATTTGTTAAAAGTACATTCCAAAGGATCTCCAGACATTATTATATACTATTACTTAAGCTCTGTTATGAATATGTAAGTATTATTTTCTTATTTTTTACATTATGTAAAGGTTTGTATATCCAAAATCTAATATTACATGTAGAGGGGAGAATTAATTTTATGTACCTGAATTTGCCAAATAGATATCCATGTTTTTTTTCTAAGCATGCTCTCTCAGTGTGGTGGGCTGAGTTCAGAATGTAAAGAAATTCAAGTTAAGACATAGTATTTTTTTTGATGAAAGTAACTGTGTATTTGTTGATTGTAATATACGAAGAGACAAAATATCAGTCCAGAAACATTTAAAGAAATTAGGCTTTATGCACTGCGAGGACAGATATCATATCATTTAACTGTCATCATGTGCATCATCTAACACAACACACAAATGCTAAGTATTTGTCCAATCAGTAAATGGATGAATAAATGGAAGAATGCATGGATGGATAGATGGATTGCTGGACAATCAGATTTCGTATGGAAAAAATTTAAGACAGGAGTTAGAGATTACCCACCACTCAGTGCACAATTATTGTTTCTTCTAATTAAGATAGCTTCTCATCAAAACATAATGAGTGGCTGGCCCCATGGCCAAGTGATTAAGTTTTCATGCTCTGCTTCAGTGGCCCAGGGTTCACTGGTTTGGATCCTGGGAGCAGACCCTACACACCACTCCTCAAGCCATGCTGTGGTGGCATCCTAATAGAAGAACTAGAATGACTTACAGCTAGGATATACAACTATGAACTGGGACTTTGGGGAATTAAAAAGAGAGGAAGATTGGAAACAGATGTTAGCTCAGGACAAATGTTCCTCACCAAAAATCACACCTTAAAGAAAAATGTAAAAGTATCATGATGAATTAATTAAAAAACAACTTGTAACATGTGGACATTTTCCTCATATGCATCTTTTTAAAATCCAAATCTACATATGATCAAAATAGCTTGGAAATAAATTTAACATGTTTATTATTGTATTAAGGTTAACATGCTTTATAATTTGTTCGCTTACATTTTATATCACTGTTGATATTTAACATATTCTCCATCTTAGGTTAAAAAGTATAAAAGGAACTCTTGGAATTGACTTTCTAAACTAAAGAGTGAGAGTCTCAGTGATGTCCTGTGGCATCTCTCTATAGATCATATAAAACAATGGTTGAAAGAGGACGTCTCAAAATTCAATGGCAAATCAATGTATCACTATCAAAACATAGAAAATTTAAATGAATTGGCTAACCAGGGATAAAATTTGAAGATATTTATTTCATACATTTGCACTAGTGAACATAAAATAATACTTGAAACCCAAATGCTGGCTGCTGGTGGAGTTCAAATCAAAGACTATATCTAAGAACAGATCAAAACAACATCACAGTGCCAAGAACAACTACAAGAAACAAGTCAATGTAATATCTAACGTCTACCACAGGAGAACAAAGGAGTTTGGTGGACTGAGAAGACAACTCCAACTTCTCAAGTAAATAAAATATCTATACCTATAACCGAATATAGGTCTATTTATATAAATACATGAAACTACAGAAAGGAGTGGAGACACGAAATGTCTGCAAAAATTATTTCATAGTGTTAACAATTGTTATTTCTCTAGGAAAGATTATGGCTGAATATTTAATGCTTCATCTTTATATGTTTTCTTCTTAATTTTTCTAAAATTATGACACTTCTATAATCAGAATATAATTAAAATATATTATTTTAAAATAGCTCACAAAACAGAAAATATCTCAAATATGTGATGATGAATGAGATAAAACAAATGTAGATATCTAAAAGACCAAATTAATGAACCTCAAAATATTTCTGCAAAGCATTTGTGACTAGTCATTAGGTAATTATTTGCAGTTAAAATGGATATACTTAATATGCTAATAAAAATATATTAAAGGAAATTTAATTTTAAATCTCTTTCTATTAATAAATTTTTCATTTGGAAATGTAAGTTAGATTAATTTACAAATCCACTTAAATGTTTATTGGTAATATTACAGCAGTATTTCTTAAAGAGATAGTCCAACCAAAAAAAGTAATAAATTAAAAAATTCCTTTTTTTGTATTTCTCCCTGTTGCACAATCTTTTCTCCTTTTCTTTATTTTCACACAACATATTATTTCATCAAACCCTTTATATACTGCATCATATAATCACGAATGAATTCAGATAATTTTGTAATATTTATCCAATTTGGTCAAATTAGATCAAAGCGTACCCCAAAACTGAATTATATTCATAAACGTATCCCTGGGAATTCAATATTTGTGCTTATAATCCAGCCTTAATAAACATCTAAGGGACATGAAAGTCTTTGTCAAATTATTCAGATATTTACTCAGCTTCTCTATCACCTATGTCTACCTCTGGAAGAGCTGTCAAAAGTATGTCCTTTTTTTTCTGTCTAGAAAGTTGAAGATATCATGTTATTTTCATATTTTTAAAAGGAAGCTACTCTAAGTATTTCTTCAATTATTGGGGAAAGGCTGACAAGTAGTAATAATGTAGACAGGAAAATTGCCATGTAATTTCAAGTTCTATTTGGATCAGAAACTGTGAAAGCTGTTATATAACATCATTTGGTTTCTTTTTTTCTGGCTAAAATAGAATTGTAAAATAAATTTTATTGAATTATTTACTTACTATTTCCCACCTGTAGTTTGAGGTCTTTTCAGTTTTCATATAATCATTTATCAGTAGTTTAAAAAAAATACATCAAAAGATAAATTCCTACTTATACCGGTTAGGTATATGCATATCAATAAATTAAAAGAGACTCTACTGCAGTTTTCATTTCAAAGCAGGTGAATCCTTACTTTGCATTTTTCTTCCTGGCAACTACACACAGAATTCTTAATTATTTCCAGAAAGAGGATACTAGTTTCTTTGGTCTAAAAATCATCAGCTTCTCTTTTTCTATGTAAAACCTTATCTATGAATAAAAATAATGCCTTTGCCAAATAAGAATGCTGAAATTTTCTGTAGAATGCATTGCCAGGGGCCGGCCTGGTGGCGCAGCTGTTAGGTGCACATCTTCCACTTCAGCGGTCTGGGGTTCGCAGGTTCAGATCCCAGGTGAGGACATGGCACCACTTGGCATGCCATGCTGTGGCAGGCGTCCCACATATAAAGTAGAGGAAGATGGGCATGGATGTTAGCTCTGGGCCAGACTTCCTCAGAAAAAAGAGGAGGAATGGCAGCAGTTAGCTCAGGGCCAATCTTCCTCAAAAAAAAAAAAGAATGCATTTCCACATAAGCATTGGGGTAAAGTTGTAAATAATGCAGCATTTTTCTAACTTACAGAGAAGGAAATCTTGCAGGACATTTGGACCAAAGTTCTTCTGAATATTTTGGACAGGACCAAATGTCTGCTAATCAGAAAGAAATGTTCAGAGTTAGTGGAATTGTCCCAACTCTATGGCTAGTAATTATACAGGTGGATTTTTCACTCAAGTCAACCTTGAACAATAGCTTGAATTCCTTATATTACTCCTTGTTTTGTACCCCATATTCTTTAGGGGCTTCTTTTCTTGGATGGAAAAAGAAGCACCATTCCATATTTCATGGGGAAGACCTGTAGGAATAGATAAGAATTATAAGAATGTGTTGGTATTCTTTAATGCCTTTTACTAGCTGGAAGAAACAGAGGTAAGACCTATATCACTCTCCCAAACCTCTAACAAGCTGTGACATTTTATGCTACTTGTAGCATGATTATGAAAATTAGGAAAAGAAACATTATTATAATAACTATCATTACTATTAGAGAAATGATTAATCGGTTATAAATTTAATTTAGAAGTGATTATATGCTAGAAATGTAGGTTCTAAGTCAGAAAAGTTTTAATTACTAAGTAGTTTGAAATTTAAAATAAGTGCGTGATGAAATGCCTAGGTACAAATTTTACGGATATGAGAAGCTGCATGAGTAATTTGAAAAAATAGAGAAAAATAGGGTTGTAAAGCAAGCATTCATTATCTTTTGGGTCATATTTAAAGCAGAATAATTGTACATTTATCAGAATGTGTAAATCTTTTAACATAAATGTATTTACCATGTTACAACACAATTTGTCACTTACGTCAAGTGGGATCATTTCCCAATATGTTTAATATTAAGAATACACTCCAGAGGAAAAAAAGATTGGAGGAAAACAATAAATGACACTTTTATCAGACTTAATCTTCATTCACCATTATTTCATTCTGTCTCCTTTAATAATCTACAATAAGGTCAAAATGTCACACTAAATTCAATCACAAGAACCAACTATAAGTCTTAGATATAAAAATATCTATAAATAGAACTAAGTCTGTATGCATTTATTATTCCAGGACAGATAGAATATATTCTTATTTGAATGGACTGAAATTTAGTCATTTATTCAATAAATGTGTATTAGGCACCTACTTTAGCTCACTGTTCAAGGTATTGGTGATGCATTTGCTTACAAAACAGATTAATATACTTGCCTTTAGGGATCTTATATTCTTCTATTTGGAAATATACACAGAAATACACACCTACAGAAAATAAACACATGCAATTAAGACCATGATAAGTGCTGTAAGGGAAGATAAACCCGAGAAGCAGGTGGTTTTACATACATGGGTCAAGGAATGCCTCATGAAGAAGGCATAATTTGAACACAGTGTGCAAGCCAGTAATACAAGCATCTGAAGTAACATAGGGCAGAGAGAAGAATAAATGGAAAGGCCCTGAAAGAGGAGTGTGCATGGGTGTATTCCAAGAATAGTACAGAAGTCATTGTGGCTAGAACCAAGTGTAGCAATGGTTGTATAGAGGTAGGGAGTAGAGATGTATCTAATATTGGGCTTATGTATTTTATTCATAGTGAGAGAGTAAATATTAGAATGGTGAATGCATGAGTGACAATATTGCTCTCATCTTTGAAAAAGAGTTACCATTGCTAATGTTTTAACAATGAAGTGTACATAGGGAATGACAATAGTAGGAGGTCAGTTACAAGGCTCTTGCAATAATACATGCTATCAGGATGGTTGTTTGGACCAAGGTGGTGGTGGTAAAGGTGGTAATGGGGGTGATGAAATCAACAGGGCTCTCTCATAGAATATATGTGATTATGATAGGAATAAAAGATGCATCCAAGACCTAGGATCTGAGCATACATGAGGATGGAATTGCCATTTAGTGATGTGGGGAAGACTTTGGAGAAAAGAGAGCTGAACAGCAGTGGGTAGACATCAGACTTAGTTTTTGAACAGTTTATTTTAAGGAGTTATTTAGAAGTTAAATGGACGTGTTAGATAAATTGTTGAAATAGAACTTTCCATTTCATCTCCAAAGTGTACAGACCTTGCAATAATCATTCCTGTCCTTACAACAAAAAAAAAGCTGAACAAACTGAAAGTCAATGACTTTTCTCAGGCTCTTCAGAGAACTGAGGTCATAGGGTAAAGCACCACCCTGAAATCTGGAGAGAGAGGCAGACTCAGGAGATCATAGCCAAGATCTGCTCACCTGGAGCAGAAGCTTCTTGAGCGGTAAACTGATAAGAACACTGAAATGGTAATTTGATGTATGGCTGGAGGCTGAGTGTGATCTAGAAGGAGAGTGAGAAACTCCTCTGGTCATAGTCTTGCAGTCCCAACCCCAGAATTTGATGGATTTTATCTCCAGGAGCTGCATCAGATTCTCATAAGAGCCCAGAAAGAGCACCTTATGCCACTGACAGAGGGAGGAGAAAAGTAACCACTGTGAAATATGCCCAGAGCTTTCTCCATAACAAAGGCCTACTCTCTTGGGGAGGGAGAGAAACTTTCAAGGAGTTTCATTTCACTTGGGAGAAGGACATTTACCCTAGCCATCTTCCTCTCTCCTTCCTGTCTCACTGAAAGGGTGGGTGATGCTAAGAACCACTTATGAAGGTCACAGGCCAAACACATAGGCCCATTAAAAGACTGAGACCTAATCATAGGACAACAGAATGCTTCTCCTCCCTGACACCTTATTACCACATCAGTAGGACTCCAGTATCCAGTGTATTAACAGTGGACAGCAGCTCAAGGAGCTGCAATGCACAGATTCTATTTAAGGAGGAATCCTTAGGGAAGTTAAAATACAGCAAGGGGCAAGAAAGCAAAACAAGAACACTAGCAGAAATTGAAGCCTCTGGCACTTATGGCTACAGCAAACATTAAACACTGCTGAGCACTAGCCAGAATAACAGAAGACCTCACAATAAAGGGCTATATGTCTCAGTGCCTATTACCTGACAAGTCGTGTCAAACTTTCACAAAAAGTTACAAAAAATGATTCAAACCAAGAAAAATTACAGTCTAATGAAACATAGAAAAAACATCTGAATCAGATTCAGTTATGTCACAGCTTTTGGAATTATCGGACAGGCAGTTTAAATTGTGGGTATGCTCACCTGGAGTCCAGAAGAAGACTTCAATGGCGGTATTAATTTATTGTTGGTGTATTTGGTGTTTAAAATCCATAAGACTATATTAGAATACTTAGAGAGTAAGTGGTAAAGAAGAGGTATGAGAACTGAGCTCTGGGGACCTCCAGTGCCTAGAAATGCCGGAAGAACTAGCAATAGAGATGGCAAATGATGCAAGAGAAAACCCAGGAGAATCCTAGTTTTGGAATCTAGAAGAAAAAGTGTTTCAAGGAGCAGAGAGTGATCTCCTGTGCTAATTTATGCAGATACATCAAGTAAGAGGAGACCCAACTAGCCATTGGATCATGTTTAAGCATCAGTGGGTTCGTTGATGGATTGCCAAGACAAGATTCACTAGGCAATGGTGGTCAAAGACATATTGAAGTATACAGAAGAGAGAAAGGGGAGAAGAATAGAGAGAGAAAATATAGACAATGTTTTGGAAAAGTTTTGTTGTTGAGAGGAAAAGAAAAATGAGGTTGTAGCAGTTGAGGAATGTTGGTTGAGAAGGCTTTATTTTTAATTCTGGGGATATAACAATTTTATTTTTCTATGCATAATTAAATGATGGGATTATTAATAATGCAAAAATTAAAAGAGATAATTCCTGGAATATTGTTCTTGAGGAGGCCAGGTGAGATGGAATGTAGTGCCCAGGAGGAGGGTTTGACCTTAGATAGGTGCACAGATAGTTATCATCAGCACCCACCAAGATTTTGCAATAATTCAACATCCATATTTTCACTTCCCTCTAATTCTTCCTTGAATTCCACATCAGACTACACTCTGTCCTTGGTTGCTTTCCTGAGTTCAGAATACACGCTACTGGATTGAAGCTACGTATTGTTAAAAGGAAAGGTGTGAGGATCTATCCTGCATGGGTATCTTCCTACAACAAATGCAATCTAATTAAACTTGATCATGCATCTAACACCATGAAAATATGTAAGCAAAAAAGCAAGCCCACTAAGAAATAAATCACTACCTATTCAACCTCAAATACAACGTTTAAAGTTTAGATCGATGCCATTATCTGCAAACATCAATTATTTTTTTTCTAACTCCAGCTCTGACGATGTGTATTAGATATGTCAGGTCTGTTGAACTGATATCCCTTAAATAGACCTAACAATGCTGTGAGTAATGAAACACAGAGTGAACCAGGTTCTGTGAGTGGAGCACAGTAAATAATCATGTACCAGAAACCCAAACATTAACTCTGGATTGTGTGCCCTAAAAATTCATCTCTGCTTCAATCATGGAATTTAAAGGGTTGGAAAGGCAGAGATCCTAAGGTTCTGTGTTCTATAGGCAGGTCTTTCACTCCAAATAGAGCTGTTCACAACACTGGATTAGGGTTTGCCTCTGGGGGCAAGAAGAGGGCTGCCCTGGTGCAGAAGCCACTCACACCGTGCTGTATTTTTGTTAGGTGGTCAAACTTGGTCTAGTGTTTATGCTTCTGGGGAATGAAGAAAATAGGAGAAAGAGGGATAGTAATGTTTTCAAAGATCTATAAATGGGACTTGAAGTGAATTTTTTTGCCTTTAGATGCCCTTCTCTAGAATATCTTTCCCAAAGTCTCCTATCCCCAGTTCTACCTGGCAGAACAGACATTCAGAAAGATGCTCCACGAAAATAATGTTTGAAAATTGGCTCAAATAAAATGAGGAAATTTGCATCCTGTATATGTTCAAAGATTCAATGTAACTAAAAGCATGGAGGCACCAAAGATCCTTATAATAGGGCCTTATAGTATAAGAAGTATCCTCAAATTTGTTTTTCCAAAGAGTATCTTTTTTGTAAAAGCACAATTATACTATGGAATTATTTTTCAGCAAAAACACTTAGGAAAACACTACCTTAATGTTTCTCTTTACAGAATGAGTGGAAGACAATTTGCTAATTCTTCTTGTATCTGGATAGTAATGAGGAAAATCTTAGATCTAGGACTATGAAGCAGTACTTGAACCAATTACAAAGATCTTCCTGATTGAAAGATTATTTGTATTGGATACGATTAAAATATATTTTTTAGATTAAATTAAACCTATTTTGTAATAAGAAAGGAAAGAGTCAAAGACAAAAGAAAACTTCATGACTAAGCAAAATTGTGAAAGGATCTTGACATTTTGTTATTTTTTATTCTGCCGTCAGTGTGATATACTAGTTGATTCAATATTTTGGTTCACTGAGCTATGGCAAGTGATTGAATACGTTTTATAAATTTTAAAATGATAAATGCTTAAGAAACATGACTGAGGGCATCATACTTGTGCAAACTAGTGATTAGACCATTATGGCTTTCAATCACAGAAAATTTCATATTACCTCCTTCACCAAGTCACTGTGATTTTATGATGACTCCAACATGAGTAACAATGAAAGAAAACAGCATTGATTGATGGTGATGGTGCTATGAAATTCCTTAGGGATTCAAAAGACCTCAAATTGAGAGTTCAGTTGAAAATTCAGCCACCAGAGTCAATTGACTCTGTGAACCCATGAAATTACAATAACATGCATATACCCTTTTAGATGAAACTGATCCTGAATTGCATGTAAAGATCAATGAATTATAGGACTTTCGTTCATCAAATGGAGAAACCATTGCCCCAAAAGCTTGTTACTCTGGTGCTAGTAAAATTAGAACATAAATTTTGGGGTGTAGAAAGACTGACTTAATACATTACAAAACTAAAAAGTAGTATGGGATTTTACAAAATAATTTCTAAATGTTAATCTTTAGGAGAAATAGAATATTATAAAATAAAACTTTAAATAAATTGTATTTTGTAATCATGATCCTTACTTAATAAACAAGTGACTTTTTTTGAAATTAACTTAATGGAAACAGGAAATAACTCTTTAAAATAAAATTTAATGACCAAAATATTACTGCATTATTTTCTGAAAAAAGTTCGCGTGAACTTTGTAAAGATAAAAAGAAATATTTAATCTTTGGGTTTACAAGTATGGAACCATAGTAATAAATGGAATTTTTTTGTTTTTTGTTTTTTTTGAAGAAGATTAGCCCTGAGCTAACTGCTGCCAATCCTCCTCTTTTTGCTGAGGAAGTCTGGCCCTGAGCTAACATCCGTGCCCATCTTCCTCTACTTTATAAGTGGGACGCCTACCACAGCATGGTGTGCCAAGAGGTGCCATGTCCACACCAAGGATCTGAGCCAGCGAATCCCAGGCTGCCAAACCAGAACGGGTGCAGTTAACCACTGCGCCACTGGGCCAGCCCCCTAAACGCAGTCTTAAAGCACAAAAATCATTAAGAAGGACCCATGTTAGGAACTCAGGAGAAATTTTTTTCACTAGAATTCTGAAGTCTCCAAAGAGTGACCTTGTGCAAGCCTTTAAATCATAACAAAGTCCCTGAATAGCAACAAAATCACAAATCATCATAATAAATACAATGAAGCAATTTTATACAAATGCACAAATCTGATAATCTATGCTGATAGGTTGGAAAATAATTACCTGCTTCCCTAAAGAAAGGCAGGTGTAAATTATTCAGGGATTATGCCACCACTGATAGAAATATTTCCTTTGTTTTGCATTTCTAGCTTAAATAATTTCCTATCAAGATTTAGACAGTCTGATTATTTCCCTGTAATTATGGGTACGCTGGTTATTCTTTGGTAGTCGTAGCTGTATTTACTTTCTTTTAGGAATGTTCTTTATTCCAAAAGTTTCTTTCCTTTCTTATTGAACTTATATTACTTAGGAAGCCTGTTAAGCCTTTCCTTGAATAAAATGACCAATTTTTGAATAGGGAAAGAATTCATTGCTAGAATGCTAGAGAGACTCAAATGCATTACAAAACACACATGTGCAACACACACATCTTCTTTGTCTATCTATCTATCCGTAGATCTATCTATCGATCGATCGATCTACTTGTCTATTTATCATATCTATCATCTATCTATCTGAATTGATGAGGATGACCTGGGCATACATACTGACAAACAGAGAGTGCCAGCACAAAGGCTCAGCTCAAGCATCCTGACCAGGGCAGTAGGCCAGTGGCACTTCAGTGAAAGACTACTACAGCCCTGGGATATTGCTTTGCTTAATTCTCATGCAGCACTATTTTTCATGTAGTTGCCATGTCTCAAACACTCTGGTTGACATTTTTCACATTTTTCATTACCTTATCTGTTGTTCCAAGTGTACAAACCAGTCAATAATCATCTCTATGGACTGGTCTTTTTTTCTGTTTTGTTTTTTATTTTTCCTGTAATGCTACTTGGTACTTTAGTCTGATGGTTGCTTGTGATGATAACGAAAACCAATATTTATTTAGCATTTACTCTATGACCACAATGATTTAAAAATTTTATACACAATTTCTCACTTAATTATTTCAGTGTTGCTGTGAAGTAGATAATTGTTATTCTAATTTTATAGATAAGGATGGTAAAACTCAAAAAGATAATTAGCTTCTGTTGTCTCCATTTTCTTACGCTCTTCTATCAGTCCTTTCAAATCCTTTCAAACTGAAAATAATTTCTGTTAAAGAATAACAAGAAGCTGTGATGCCCTGGAGCCCAAGTAGGCTCTGTTAATTATTAGTTAGGTGAATCTGAACAAGTAATTGACTCTGCCTGGAACTCACTTTACACATCTATATGATGGGAATAACAGCACATCATGACAAGTTTGATTTGAGGACACATAACGAAAATGCATGCAAGACCTATAGCATAATGCCTGGCAGACTCTAAATCAATAAAAATGTTAGGTATGAGATTATGATTGTAGCAGGCAGAGTTTGGTTATTAAAAAAAAGTTTACAATTTGGAGGCAGATTGAATCTGGTCACATCTATTAACTATTTCCTTACTACTCTAAGTAGCAGATTGTTCAAATGTTACTGGAATATGATGATATCACCTACCTTGTATGATTATTTTGAAGGTTAATTTAGATAATCTATATAAAACTTTCAGAGTTCCAGATACACAGTAAATATCCAATAACTGTTAGTTATTTTCATTTTCGTTATTAATTTATTGTTTCCCTTTTAGTTCAGAAATTTGCACATATTTTTCTTTAATCCTAGAAATTCTATTGCTGGTATACATATAGTTTTTATTTTCTACTCTCCTAACTTGCATACAAACATACAGGTTTTCTTTCTATTTGATCTGCCAGAATGGGGTCCCACTGGTTGGCATAGTCCTCTGAACTTTGCTTAGCCCACCTAAATTACATTATTTGCTTTAATTCCTTATAATCTAATCAAATTCTTTTCTAATTCTTACCTAACCTTCACCATCTGACTTTCGACCCAGCTGAGTCACAGATAACACAATTTGAGAATTGAAGGAAACCTGAGTAACTGCCTCATTTTACATATGTGTAAACTGTACATTAAATATTATAAATGTCTTGCAAAAACTCATATAATCAGTGTATCATTTATCCAGATAAAATTTTTGACAGTTACTTTAGTCAGGAAGCTAATGAACATTATTACATGTGTTCTAATATTTAAACTCGTATAGTAATATTAATGAAAATGAATAAAAAGTCAAAGAAGTTAAAAAATATGAAAACTTTTTGGACAAGTATTCTCTGGCAGTTATTTTTTATATTAAGAAATTTACTAGTAAATTGCAACAAGAAAATCACCAACTAAGGAGAATACTTTTGGGGGTGTGACAGTAAAAATTTGTATTTTTTCAGTACATTTCAGAATGTCATGATTTTAATATCAGCACTGTAATATGATTTTACTGTTCTGTCATACCAAAGGGTTTCAAAAGAGATAATGTGTGAAGAAATAGCATTTTACTTCAGTGATAATTATCAGCTATATTCCATAACAGACAGATCACTACAAAGCAATAATAGTCCCTATTACGATTCAAGAAAACTTTGATGTGAAGTTATTCATATTTGAAGGATGATGGTCTTGATGACAATGATGAAATAACAGCACTTAGTAATAATAGCATGCTCCATTTTTATTTTCTCCTGAAAGATCTTAAGGTTATATATTTGAAAGTTTCTATTTGTGCAATCACGGAAGGCAAGTAAAATATCAAATTACTTTCAGGAAAAGGAAATCGAATCCTCTTAACAGCAAGACGGTGTGATTTGCAGAATGAGATGTTATCTTTGAACATTTAGTCATGACTTTGCAACATGCTTCAAGAGAAAAACAAAATCAATGACAACAACAACAACAGAAATTAGGGCTTTGTAGCATATCAAAGACTTCCAAATTGTGAAGATCTCTTCTTTCATTCTTCAGTGATTCGTTTAACATCAGGAATTAAATAGAAATGAATATTTTCATGATTATGCCTTATTAATTGTTCTGAGGGTAAAAAAAAAATGCATGATGAATCAAAAACTATTTTTAAAGCTAGAGAACACAGATGACCCAATACAAAATAAATTTACTAAAAATGATCCAAAAGAAGTGGAAATTTTCATAGAAAACTATCAGAGAAGCAATTATAAAAGTAATAAAAATTTATAGTTGAAAATGTCATCAAGGCCAAATGTAAAGCTATCTACATTCTATAGAACTGATCTCTAATATTATTTAAATTGCCTGGAAAACAAATGGAATTCTTTCCAAATCAATGTATAAAGTTAGCGTAACTTTCATGTCAAAATCTGATATGTAAAACATATATATCTGATATATACAAATAAAATTATAGAACAATCTTATTGCAATTATTGTAAAAGCTATTTTAAATGTAAACTAAGGAAACACAGCAATGAATCAAAAGAAAAATACATTACTACAAAAAAATTTTTCCTGATATATGAGGATGAACCTACATTATGAAATGTATTAATATCAACAAATAAAGGGAAAAATGCAGATATCACTAGATGCTAGACTATCACATATAGAAATCAGCAGCTATCCCTTATCCAAAATCGAAATAAAAGGAGAATAAAATAAAACCATGTATTTAACATTGTCAATTTTCAAATCTCAACATTACATATTTTCCTAATTTAGGAAATATAAAAATGAATTTGATTAACACTAGAATTTGAAAGGGCTAGTTTTCCTCAGTATTATTATTTGACATCATTTTGAAAGTCTTAGAAGCATCAGAAGACAAGAAAATAAGGGTTTATTTTTGTGGATGACAAATTATATACCTGGGAAAACCAAGCTCTAGGGAAAAAAACCCTAACATTAATTAGATAACTTTTAGGTTATCAGACACATGAAAAAAATATTACATTTTTTGCTTACTTTATCAGTAAGTACTTAGGAAGGTACATAACTAATCGTTGCATTTATAACAGCAACAAAAACTGTAGAAATATTTAGGAAGAGATTTAACCATAAAGACCAGGAACTACTTGGTGAAATTAGAAAACCCTATTGAAATTTATAAAACAGAAATTAAATGTAATGATATAAGAATATGCCTAAAATAATATCCTGAAGACTTCAGATGAAAAACGTGTATTTTGATTTACTGAATATGTAAATACCATTTTCGTGAAAATACCATGTGATTTTGTATGGTATAGATTTTGATGTTTGAATTTAAGGAAAATAATATAAAAGTTTGTATAAAAGAACTAATGCTTTGGAATAAAAAATGATAATGATGGAAATTTTCTTTATTAGATAGGAATGACTTACGAAAACTATTCTGGTCAAAACAATAAAGTATTAAGATAGGAACAGACAAAAACACCATCAAAACAAAATGTCTAAGAGTAACTCCCAAATTAATTTGATTCTAACTGGAACTACGATACATTTGTTTTATGACATTGTCGTTGTCTGATTTCCTTCCTATCCCTTCACTTCCTTTTTTATGCAACTGAAATTCTATTCCGTTCACTATAATCATCCCTTATACATTTTCACCTCCCTGTTCTTTTCTTCTATTTACAAGATAATTCCAATACTCTTTAGATATTTCGCTCGATAACTTCAGCTTTCTAATCCGAAAAACAAAACAAAAAATACAATAGCTCTAACTTTAAATTCATTATCATTAACCTCAAATGAGCCCTTTTGCAAGCAGTCGGTGTACATTTCCTTAATCCAGAGTTTGTCCATCTTGGCACATTGGGTCAAATAATTCCTCTTTGTGGAGGACTAGCTTTGCTTTGGAGGATATTTAGCAGCATCTCTGACCTCTGTCAACTAGGTGCCCATAGCACACCCCTCGCCTTCATTTGTGACAAACGGACATGTCTCTAGGCATTGCCAAATTAGGGTAAGGAGGAAAATCACCCGTGTTTGAGAACCACTGCCTCAATCCATTCTTCGGTAATGATTATTTTAACTGGATGTGATGCAGCCCTATCATATATAGCAAAAATAAGCATTTATTCAAAGAATTAATGAATAAATTGGATTCGTAAGAATCAAGCCACTTTCATGATTGAGTAGGAAGAAATACATTCAGTGATTTTGGTTTTATATTCCAGTTTTCTCTCATTTCTATGTTATTCAGAATAGATCTAGTATCTTTTTTTTCTTGTTCCATGTTTTTTCACTTCCATCTTTGTGTAAAAGGTGTTTCATTATGTTACAATAAGAAACCATAATCACGACTTCTAATGTTTTGATGGATTTAGAAGTTTGCATAGGTACTAATAAACAATTTCTACCACTTGTGTGTTCTTTTATGTATTTGGTAAATAGCGTTTTGTATTGTATCGTATGCATTATGTATTGTCTGCTGTCGTGTGGATGGTTCTTTTTACTAACAACTTCCTTTTTCTCCTGTGAAGTACAGTTCTGGGACATTTCCTGTTAAAATGAAATGTATAATATGTTTTTCAGCTTTCTAGCACAGGTGAATAGTTCTTAAATACATGTTAATATTTAAATTATAAATTATTAGAAAGCAAGAACAGATACCTCTTCATTAATTAAAAGAGGTTAAAATAAGATAGACTACTGACATGTGAAGCCTCAGACTAAACTAAGACAAATTTATATTTATGCTCTTGCCAAAAACGCTATCTCTTCACCAATATGTAAAATCATATAAACCCTACATATCAACTGAAAGCTAAGTGAGGAGAAGAGTTCTAATCTGGAAGTAATTTGAACTTATTTTAGCCATTAGTACCTTGAAAATCATAAAGAAGATAAAGGCTGGCTGGCTTAAGAGAAAATTGAGATTTTATTTGTTATGTGACACCCATTAGCATCAACAAAGGAAGGATATAGTCAGTCTCTAGTTCAAATGAATACTTTTGTAAGAATGTTTCCTAAAGTTCAAAAGTTCCTTATTTTATTGCAATATGTGCTATGCTCCCTTCCTTTAATGTTCTTAATTTGAAAATATTGAAAGAATCAACATTGCCTCTCTTCCCTTGGTTACACTTAGTGACAGTGTTCTCACCTCTCCTTCTAATAGGTCATTTGTGTTCGTCTTCCCATATTCTGGCTAGAATAACATGAGTGAGCTCTCAAAAAGCACCAGTGCAGGGTAAATCCCTGAATACCAGGTAATTTTATCAGAATTTCTGGAGGAAGTCACAAACGTCATTTTTTTAAATTACTCAAGTGATTATAATATAGTGGCCAGAATTGTGGAGCAAAATTACAAATATTCTGGAATAGTGAGACAGATGGTACCCAATAACAGATAGTAAAATATTTTCAGATGGATCTTTACATTTTGCCATTCTTGGTAACACACAGGTTCTCCATAACATCAAGCATCAGTAAATTAAAAAACCTCAGCAAATCGAATAATTTCTACACATTAAGTAATGACAAGATGAAAGAGAAACATTCTAAGACAGCAGAAACTGCAGTCAATTAAAGGGTGAGGAAATTCAGGCTGAGTGCTGGATGTTGCATATCTAATTCTGACATCAACGTGGAAGGACACTTTAAACAAAAAGAGATTCTATTCAGTGTATACATGATACACACAATACACACCCCTCAGGCACTCTTCCATCTTGGGATAAAGCTGTGAATATTAGAGAAATTCCTTGATACCATGAGCTGAAATTCGTATGGACAGAGAATGAAAAACATAAACAAATAAGGCCAAATACAAAGTGTGAAAATAACAAATCTAGTTAGTGACAGTGCTTATTTTGATACAATTATCGGCTAAGATCTTTTTGAATACTTAGAAGCTAAATAATGAACAGTGACTAGTCACTTTAAGCTCTGGGAAAGAGTGCCCCATTAGAAAAATGTGGCAAAGTCCCTAACAAGAAAATTTGATGCTGTCAAGGAATAGGAAAGAAAGTAAAGGCGAAAGTAGAAGAGTGATAGACGTTAAGTTCAGAGGGTGAGCCGGGGACCAGTAGAGAAAGGGCTTCTCATGCAAAAGGAAGCATTTTAATATTTATTCCACTTGCAAAGCACAGTCGGTGGAGGATTGGAGGAATGAAGTAGGATAATGTAATTTACACTTTGTAAATATCTTTCTGACTATTGTGAGAAAAATTTGGGGGCAGAGAGAGAAGGAGTAAGGAAAATTAGCCCTGGAAAGACATAGTAACAGCTAAGGTGTGAACGCCACAGAATGAGAAAAAATAATGGACTTGCTATATGCTGGAAAGTGAAAGTGTTGTTAGACTTTTATCTTTCTTTCTTTTTTTTGGTTGATGAGGAAGATTGGCTCTGAGCTAACATCTGTTGCCAATCTTCCTCTTTTTGTATTAGGGAGATTTTCACTGAGCTAACATCTGTACAAATCTTCCTCTACTTTTTTACATGGGACACTGCCACAGCATGGCTTTTTGTGCAGTGTATAGGTCTGCACCTGGGATCTGAACCCATGAACCCTGGGCTGCCAAAGCGGAGCATGAGAAATTAACCACTATGCCACTGAGCCAGACCCTCAACTTTTACCTTTTAAGTGGATATTAATAACGACTTTCTTAGCCCAATTGAATCATCATCTGAAGAGAATCATTATTTTACCATTAAATGTTCCTGTATAATTATATTAACTGGTAATTATAAATTTATCAACTAATGATTACAAACTATTCATTTGAAGATATACCTAGTGTTTTGTCTAATCTACACATTGCTGAAATATACCTTACATAGATTTAAATTCTTAGCAACATTTAAGAAAGACTCCAAATTGTAAATATACAGATTTCTGATTACCTCTGAAACGTTGGGAATATTTAGTGACACTGAATCTGTATTCCTTTATTCTACAAGAAACAATTGTGGGAATATATAACAGGAATTACACTGAGAGGGCGCTTTAATTCTCCAATTTACCACACTGTTTTTCTTTATTCCTTTATGTTTCCTACCTGGTTTCTATTGGCATCTATTTTCATATACCTTGTGCGTCAAATGCTATAAGAAAAAGCCTAGATAAGACTATTCCTGTAAGAAATTTGAACTGAAATCATATATCAAAAAATCCATTCTCAAATAGGCAGGAAGATTACTATCATTGTTTGATAAAACAATATCCTTCTCTTTTTTTTTCAAGGTGAAAGTTGTGTTCTTAGAATTCTATTTTGCATTATTCCATTTTTAATTTGTTGCTATTGCACTTAATATTGCTGGGAGGCAATGGGTTGTCACCATAACTGGATTCCATCAGCCTTTCTATGCCTTGTCCTAGCATTCTGTTGTGAAACTTCAACAAATTGTGTGATGTCACAGCTATGTCACTGTGCAAATAATAGCCAGGATTTCTCAATACATGTCATCCCTTTTCCTGAACTATATGGGAGAGGGCATATGAATAAGGAGGAAAAAATATCCCTACCATAGTCTCTCTGAATTAGCACACAACAGACTAGACTTCTTACGTACAAAGCTTCTACCAGTGAAAACAATTATGTAATGACACATCAAAATGAATAAAATTGGAGCTAAGAGTGAAATAACTTTTTACCTAGAACCATTGACATATTGGTTATTAGAAACTTTTCTCAGTTACAAAATCTGAGGCTCACAGAATAAAGTGATTTGTCCAAGACCAAGTTAGTTTTAAAATTGGAAGCAGGATTTGGATACAACTTCTTTCTGTTGTATCACCCTGCTTGCCAAAGAAAATCCCCTCCTTTGGCATCTTTCAACTCTTAAAATGATGCGCACTGTGTCAGTTATAAGAGGCTACATTATTCTGCAGTACCAAACCACTCTAAGTGTTAGTGGTTTACATTGAAGGTTTATTCTCACCCACTGTACATGTCCATCATACTATGGCTATGGGTTTATGCTTCATGGTATTTTTCCAGGACCCAGGTCAATGGAACAGTCTCTCTTTAGAGCATTTTCTTATTGTCAAGGCAGAGCAAAAAGAAAACATGTCAACCATGGACTGGCTCTTCAAGTTTCTGTTCAGAAGTGACAAATCTCACATTTCACTGGCCAGGGAACTCATCTGATGATGCCTGAGATGAAACGTTGGTATGTATTTTCATTTCACAGAGTGTGGTGCTGATTATTTTGAACAATATAGTCTGCCAGGACTATATTATAGTAGTCCCACTGCAAAGCTCTTTAGAGGTGAGCATTTAAGAGAGAACACACAGAGCTATGACTCATTAACAAATGCATGAAAACTATCAACATCTACTCTCAAGATGCATCCTTTTTATGTTTAAGAATGAGACGTTTTTCCCCCTGCAGTTTAGACACAAAGGAAAGTCACTGAACTCAAGTCTCCATGAATTTTTCTCTTTTCCAAATGAAATTTTCTATTGCTAATCATTTTGAATGCCTGGCAGACCACTTGGACTCTCAGCTGGCGGGACAACACAGATGTCTGTGTGCCACTGAACAGCTTTCAGGTGAAATAATGTCCCAGGCAAAAAGTAGAATTGACATCCAGCGAGCTGATAAAAAATACTGGCTGTTTCACTCATCAAGTGAATAACATTTGAGGCAAGCAGCCCTCTTTAAAAATATATTTTCTTGAATAGGTCACCATATATCATGCTAGAAAATTGTAAACTTCCTTTTGAAACAATTTAGCACTTTGTCTTTTTCCGTATGCCAAAGATGTATCTTTCTAAATTTGGAATGCTCAGTAAATTTTATGAAGGATTTACCATATTTTGTGTTTTAATCTTTTTTATGATCCTTGAAAAGCTTGTTGTTATTTCTATAATTGAATTTAATAAAACTTAGCAGCAAGCAAAAAAATCACATTTCCACATCACTGTTGACTGCATTAAAAAAGACTCTTAGCACATGTGTAGAGCTCCTATGTACCAGGTGGGCATAATCAGGTTGGAATGTGGTTTGGCTGGCAAGTTATTTCCTATTGGCTGCATAATGCCTCTACAGCATCCCCATAGGAAAAATAAATAAAAGGCAATATTATTGAGAATCCTTTGGAAAATATTTGATAGGCAACCACAGTTAAGTTTATACAAACCTAGCTCGAAAACTCTGACATTCTGGAGACATATAATTAAGGAGAGCAAAGATTGTTTTAATGAGAGAATTTTCTAAAGTTGGCCATTAAATTCAAATGATTTGATAAATTTAATATGATAGTTGATTTACTGAATTGTTCTCTTTTACTGACAAGTTTCTAAATCATTCATACCGCAAAGCAGTTACATGGTAACAGAGTTGATATAAATAATAATTGATGTTATATTAACCCAACAAACTGGCTCATTTATTTTACTTTTAATGGAAGCAAGAATCATTTGTTTCAACAATTCGTCATACCAGTAAGAAGACAAGAAGACACAGAAAGAAATTCTTATTCAAAAAAAAAGAAAGCAAAAATATCTCTGAAAGCCAATGGAAATCAATTTTGGAACTACAAGTGAATTGTTACTGTGCATACAAGCAGAGAATCAAATGAAATGCAAGGACTATTTCACAGTCAAAAACCAGCATATACTTGGGCATACTGATGGACATTTAGGAAAACAGTTTTCTCTGCCATCCTGGTTCCTAGTGGGCTCTTAAAAACAATTGTTGAAACAAAGTTGAACGAAACTTTGAACTGATTATAAAGGCGCACTAGTTCAAAAAGTGTTGCTAGATTTCAAAATGTAAAAATCATGCTATAATTCTATCAATCATCATTAAAAATCAAATCCATATTTTCTTGGTTACACTATGACTTTAAATTTTGCGCCAATTTAAAGTAAAAATATATATCTCACTAGTGTTTTACATGAGATAAATAAATTTTGGGGCCATACTAATAGCAGATTAAATAAAATTAAAATGCAATGCCAACAATGTTATTAAGCTAATATTTATATTACTAAAGTATGACAAGGAATATTCTAGATAGCTGTGTTTTATAATTTTTCAGTCACCAAGTTAATAAATGTCTTCATTTATTTCATAATATTAACACTAAATTTTCAAAAACAAGGACATTGTCAAAAACATGACTATAATTAATATTAAAAAGGCAAGCATGAGACTCAATTCCAGAAGTGGTGAAAATAATCTTAAATGGTAAGTGTAATACATTATGCCAAGTCACTGGATAAACCGATTTTCAAGTCTAAATCAAAGCAAAGTGATGTCAGCATCACGGTAGAGTAAGCTGTTTCCTTTGTCTCTCCTCTCCGAGTTACAACCAGTAGGATATCCACTGACCAACAAAGGACTCCCTACATGGCACACTAGAATACCTGAGTGGTCCACACATCTATAGATCTGAAGGTGGGTGGACAGGACTTCTGGGAGGCAGCGGAGCTAGGAGAGCAGCCCCTTTCCCCTCCCTCAGTGGTGACAACTCCAACTCTGGCCCTTCCAGCAGTGGGGGCCGCATCCAAAACCTATAAAATCCACTTTCCTAAATTTGTCAAGATTTCTTTTCTCTCCCACTCTTCTACAGCAATGGAACATCAATCTCTCATCATTATTCAATTCCTGCTTTGCATTTTCCCCTGCTTCCAGTTTTCCTCCTGTCATATTACTAAACATTATACTCTCAGATATTTTAAATAATACAATTATAAGGATGTAACTTTCTACCTTTAAAACTCTGTATGGTTTTTCATTGCTCTCAAGATGTCATCACATATATAACCCTTTATCATCTGGTCCATACACACTTTTTCAATGTATTCCCTTACCACTTTCTTCTCATATTTCTTATTCGAGTAACAAGTAAGTAGTACTTACTGAACCTTGATTTGTTTTGCCTTCAGGTCTCTAGAAAATGACCAGTTCTCTGCCTTTTCACATAAAGATGTATTCTCAAATAAAAATGTGCATTTTTATGTGACAATTTCTTTTCCTTTTTGTTGTTGAGCAAGAAGAAAGCAAGTAGGATAACTAGTAATTAACAACTCAGCACCATGAAAAACAGGATGTTTAAATGGGGTTCTTCCTGTCTCAATTTTGGTTGAAGTATGAAGACATTCTACATTCCAAAGAGTCCACCATGCAAATATTTTCAAGTATAGCAAATGGACAAGGACCAGGAACATGACTCTTAAAGCCTCAGCCGCATGAAGGACATAAATAGGCTGAGGTTGTAAAACTGACAGGGTTGTTGAGAAAGATTTATTTGAGAGTGCTTCTGGCATTCCATAAATCTCACACCTCCATCAAGTAGGAGGGTTTGGGAGTGCCTCCATGTCACTTCCAGCCCAATGAGAACGGCATCAGTAGAGCTTCAGAAAGTCACATTGGAGAGTCACAGTGGACGTGTATCTGACTCCAACACAGGACACTGAGAAAATAAGAGACTGACTGCTAGTAGTTTTGGAGGTAGACAAAGAAGAGCTGTTGCAAATTTTTTTGATTGCATTTGGACAAAGGATATCCAAGGAGTATTTCCTCAGTACTTAACATGAGTCAAGTGGAAAGACAGACAGCCTGAGAGAATTGTGAATCCCACAGGAAAAGTATATATGAAGTGGGCTAGTGTAAAAAAATAGAATTTGATGGGGAGCCGCTAGCCAGAGCTGAATGCATCACTCATGTTAAGTGAAATGCAGCTAAGAGATCTTCAGCAGTGGATAGGCGCTACAAAGCCATTAAAACTCCCTCCAAAGAGAGAGCTGTAAATAGATTACAAGTGTATGTGGAAATAATGCTTGCTAAGAGTAATTCTTATGCCTCTCTTAATTCTCCTTTTTCTCTCCAGGCCAATCCCAATGTGGTCAGAAATGGCCCTTGGCAAGCTGACAGGAAGATTGGATGGAAAGGAAAGGCTGACCACATCCCTGTCTGTGACCACAGATGACCCAAGAAGGACAGGCTGACACTGTTGCATGGGAGCTGACATTCTAATGATCAAACTAAGAACATTTAATGACTTAAAGTTAATATAGGAGTCTTCATTACATAAAAGTAACGTGAAAAGTCGGGCTTGCCTGAGTTTTCCTCTGGGAATGGAATAAAACCTTTTCTACTTAACATGTTTTAAACAACTTGGGTCAACAAAGCAAAGTTACTCATAACTACATGGCATGAGCCTTATTTATCAGATACAAATGCATAATTTTCATACAGAGTAAAAGGAAACAATTATAAATTATCATGATCTGTAAAATATTTTTATTACATTACTGATGCTATTTGATCTTGTTTTGTTCCCTTCAATTATTTGCCTTTTTTTCACATTGTATAGTATGAGTAGCCTGTTCAGATTTTCTGAGTTTGAATCCTGCTTCTTGTTATATTAGGTGTGTAGTTATTGGAAACTTTTAAACTTTATGTCTTAATTTTAATATATCTCAAATGGAGATAGAATAGTACCTATTCCATTATGGAATTTTGGGGGTGATTAAATGACTCTGAATAGGCTATGCCTAGTATAGTAAGCTCTCAATTAATATTTCTATTATTGTTTATGTTCTACTCATATTATAATCTAAAAATCCAGCTATTTGTTAATGTTTTTCTTTAAACTCCTACCAAAAAAATTTTTAATCATCTCCCCAAAATAAATCAGTGAGCAATTTAATGTCATACAGACATCAGTGGTCTTATGTCACAAAATTATAGCAAGAGTTAAATGTGTAGAGTAGCAACTTCTTAGACATCTTGAAGTTGTCCAAAGATATAAATAAACACGGTATTTGCATACTAATCGTTTGTCTCAGTACTCTGTCCTTGTTGGTAACCTGCACAAAGATGTGGCCAATATTCAATGCCTCGAATTTGAATCCTAAAGTAAAATATGAGTAAAACCCCTATAGTAAGCTAGAGAGCTGAGGATATTATAACACAATTGTCCAATCAGCTCCTTCAATGCTGCTGAAACTGGGCCTTATTCTTGGGTTTCACTCGCGGGGAGTATCTATGAGGTCTTGACCATAGACCAGACGCCCAAGGCAGATCCAGAGATCTATATTCCCCAAACCCCACTATTATCTGCCTGTGCAGGGGTCAATAAGTTCATAAAATTTTGTTTCTGGGCCTGTAGCTTGTAAGTAGGGAAGACGTCATGGGATGTCTTGTGTTTTCTACTCTTAGAACTTTCTGTCTTAAAGCTTGAATGTAAACACAGAGATTAATTAACACTATGTAGGCTAGAGAGTTTGAAAAGCTGAGAAGTTTTTGCTGTTGTTGCTGTCTATTATCTGCAACCTAGACTTCACCTGGGATATTCAGAAATACATATACATAAATACACACGATAACATCTCCTATAAAATGTATCATTTCAACACTTCAAATATGCCATTACAAACGTTTTTTTCTTTTTCGTATTTTACATCTTGTCATGTACTATTTTCTAAAATTATTAAGAATGGTTTTGTATCCATAAACAAAACTAGGAATAAAATCTTTGAAACAAGATAGTAGGAGTAATTTTGTTATGAATGGGTAGAAAGTAACTCTTTAAAACAAATTTTGTCAATGATGATTTCTTATAGAGAGCAAAAATCTATTTTAAATACACAACACAGGATCTCAGAAACACTCTATTCTCCACACAACTATGTGCTGCAGAGAAACAGGCTCTTCAGACCTTCCGTTCTATGAGAGGGTCAGCAAAGCTCAAAGGTCCCTACCCTCAATTCCATAATTTCTTTTTCATATTACCAAAAGTTGAAGATATACGGTAAGTATTTTTCTATTTAATTGAGTGGTGCAAAATGGATTTCCCCCAGAATAATAATTTTAATATAACAATCAGAAAGAACTGTGTCTTTCATGTAGTGATATTTCAACCTAAATATTTTAAGTATAAGAAGAGAAGCAAGTTACATTTTTATAAATATATGCTAATTCCTTATGGAGATATTTCCAAAGTCTGACAACAAATTGTGCATTTCAAAAGAAATTTTAACTAAAATATATAAAAATATATTAATGACTATTATGAGTTTAGGTTATGACATTATTGAATATTATAATTTTATACCGAGGAAAATAACCAGTTAAAATTAACATATAAAAATCATATTATTTTCTGAAAGTCAAAAACCACTTGTGGGCAAATAAATAATCTTATACAAAACTATTTTTTTAAAGTATAACCTAGCTTAAAAGTATTGTATTCACCCATTTAACCTAGTTTAAAAGTATAGTATTTCTCAGGAATAAATTTTGATTATAACATTTTCATATGTTTACCTCTATGTAACTTCCTAATAATGCACAGTGGCTAAAAATAGTAACTATATAATAACTATTGAATAAAGACAATTTAACTTAAATCATTATTTTCATGTAAGAAATATTCATGACATATAACAATTTTCTCTTTTTTTAAAATGCTACATAATATATTATCTTTAAAGAAAACTTCACATTATCATTGCAAGACCTCTGAGGATCTCATTTATTGAAGGAAAAGATAACCTACGTCAATATACTAAAGTTAACATAAATGACATTGTATATTTATTGAATAATGTTGTATTTAGTAATTAAGAAAACCTCACTTTGTCGTCCTTTTAAATGCCAAGAATTTGTGTTTTATTTTTCTTATTCTTATGTGTTTCTCTTTCAAGCACATTAAAAACTTCTCCTGTCTACTCTTTGAGTATTCATAAAATTGCAAATCCTGGTAAAAAGTAAATGTCTTCTTGGACAATAACTTGTGCAATGAGGCTTTTGAAAAATCTATATTATCGATAAAACTAAGTATTTAATGGTATTAAAAATACATTGTTTACTTAAATAACATGGTTTTCTTTGCTTCACATAAATAAAGTTTACCTGTAAATATTTATGATATGTATGCATTTATATGTACATAGGGTTTACACATCCAATATAAACTTTAAAGCAATGATGATGATCCTCCTTTCCCCTTTAAATGAATGGCATCTTCTTTGTATACTTTCCATCTAAGAACATCCGCCAAAAGTTAAGTGCATCTACGATACATGAGATTAAATATGCTTAGAGCCAGCTGCCTATATTCACTGCCAGAAATGATGCTTTTTTGTGCACAGCTAACAGGCACAAAAAATGATTTAGAGGCTGCCACTATGCTGAGAGGTACTTTGGAGCTCCGCTCAATTCAAAATTCACCTAATATAAAACAAATTAAATGCACAAAAACTATTTTATCTAACTATTTAAAAAAGAATTCCATATGTCACAGCATTTATTACACAAGAAGCATTTGCTTACTTTTGTATGATTCTCTGAAAGAGCATCTGTAATAAAAATAATCTTTCATAAGTGAATATTTTTTGTGTCCCATTTGTGTATGTCATGAATGTTCTGAAACTCGGATTTCACTCTTATTCATGCTGAAAGCAAAAATGCATTGAAAACTGCATAGTTGGTTATCAGAAAAAATATATTATCATCATAAAACAAAAACAACTAATTTTTAAAAGACAAAATTTAGAAAATATTTAAACATAACTTTGTCTTACTTTTAAGGGGAAACATTCTCTCATCATGGGGATTATGGGTTATAATGTTAACAATAGTAAAGATTATTATTTTACTGACTTTATGTTAAGTATAAAAATGTCTTTGAGAAAATGTTTTCTTTCCTGGATCTTGACCTAATTGGATAATTTTATGTTAGCTAATATTTGTGATCTGCTAAGGCTTTCAAGGGAGCCAATTATATGCTTTCCCACCATCAATATTGTACTATTATCGCTTTTTCTGTGGCCTTTGGTATCCTTTTTGCTGTAAATATTAAGTTTTGCTCTTTGGGACAAAATCTTTCTCCAATGACTGTTTCTGCCACTGATTATTAGGGAGGATGACCAGTAGAATCTCTCTTTTATAGCAAAAGGAAAATATTTTTCTCAGAAATGATTGCATTTTATTTCATAATCCCTTAAACTGAGTTTAACTAACACTAGAGAATTGCAGATGGCTTACTACAGAAGAAATGGAAAAATTCTTTCTATCACAAATGAAAACTTCTGCAAATCATTACTGTAAGTATTAGATAGAAATCCTAGCTGATAAGGGAAACCAATACTTTTAAACTTGCTCTGGTTTGTCTCTTACTGTGTCTGGCGAAAACAGAACAATCACCTGGGAAAATCCCATCTTCAGTATAATCCTTTAGCATATTCAAAGTACCAGAAAAACTGCAAAGCTGCTGTCCAAGATAAGACAAGAATGAGCTTTCTGTGCAGACATTTCATTCTCAATAGGATCTGGGGCCCTGGGGCTGAAATGCAGACCTGGCCTCTGCAAAGAGGAGATGTGCAAAATCTTTACATTCATGTAGATCTTTTGTGAATAATGAAATGAAGTAATGTGAACCTTTGATTTGACAAAAATAAGGGAATTCTTCATGTTTAGATAATTGTGTATTATGTTTCAAAAAAATCTTTTTTTTAAAGATTGACACCTGAGCTAACAACTGTTGCCAATCTTCTTTTTTTTTTCTCTCCCCAAATCCCCACAGTACATAGGTGTATATTATTTTAATTGTAGGTCCTTCTAGTTGTGGCGTGTGGGACGCCCCCTCAGCGTAGCCTGCAAAACCCTGCACCAGCAAAGCGGAGCGTGAGAACTTAACCACTTGGCCATGGGTCCAGCTCCCTCAAATTTTTTTAAATCATTTTGTCTTATCAAACATTCTGGGATAAGACTGTCAGATGCCATTTTAAACTGCTATTTAATATAATCCAATTTTCAAAAATAACAAAATGAAGTGATTCTCAGATTGAAAGAGGTTTTTTAAAAAAATGTAAGAATACAACCAGCAATTTCTGAAAAAAACAGCAATAGTTGCCAATTAATTCCTTTTAAATTAAAATGTAAGAAATAATCAAACAATTTTTGGAGAAATATAGCAACAAATTCCAAATAATTGTTCAAGGGTTTCATGAAAGGATCTTGCCCTGGCAAAAAAATGTATGCAAAATATTTCTTACATTGTGCGAATTTTTTGAAGTTTCTACTACATTAGATTTACCATCTTTAACATGATTTATGGCACCTCTGTAGAAAGGCAGAAAATATTGACTGACATGAATTAAAAGTAAAAGTGATTTATATCCCACTGTTTAGTACAAAGCTAAGAGTGCTCTGGAAATCTTCAAACCCCTAGATTCAACAGCTTCATATTTTTGGTAATTATCTAACAAGAATTATAGTTAGATTTTGAACATTCTTCAAAATATTTGTATACTTTTTAGTTAAACAGATTTGACTCCTTCCTTCATGAGTCTTCTTCCTTGGAATGTGCACTCCCCTGTTCTTGGGGGGAGAGTGTCACTTCATACATTTACCATTTTCCTCTGAATTTAGCTTTTGCTCAAGAGCACACAAATGGAGCAATCCATATGCTGTAGGATAAAATAAAGCTGCTAAACTGGAGCATCTTGTTAAAGGTTTCTAGAAATGTAGAAAATGTATAACACAGAACAGTGTCCCTTTCTTTGGTTAGAGACTAATTCTGTATTCTTAGTCATAAGGTCTAATCTTAAAAGTCCATGGAATTAGACAGTCTGGGTGCTATCTGAAATGGACTATTTAATGATTTGTAATCTTATGGGGGATAAGTTAACTATCCTAAATATCAGTCTCAACATTTGAAAGTGTGAATAACAATGGTGTGCATCTTAAAAGAATGCTACGAAAAAATAATAAAATAATTCAAACATAAGAATATGCACAGTACCTGGAACACTTTAGATTTCAATGTTATCATCATTTATATCATCACCACTATATTCACTATTGTTATATTTTCTCCATACCAGGCATACATTAGAGTTATAATGTAGAATTATCCTAATTAGAATTACTCCATTCTTGGGGCTGGCCCAGTGGTGCAGCAGTTAAGTTCACAGGCCCTGCTTCTGTGGCTCAGGGTTTGCGGGTTCCCATCCTAGGTGTGGACATAGCTTCATAGCTTCTCTCGGCAAGCCATGCCATGCTAGGCGTCCCATATGTAAAGTAGAGGAAGACAGGCACAGATGTTAGCTCAGGGTCAGTCTTCCTCAGCAAAAAAAACAGAATTGGTGGCAGATGTTAGCTCAGGGCTAATCTTCCTCTGAAAAAAAAAAAAAAGAATTACGCCATTCAAAATTAAATTTGCAATATTCAGTGAAAAATCACTCTGTGATCATATTAGAAAATATATCCCTGTGTCTGAGATACTTATGGCTAACAGACACTGAATTACAGTAGTCTGAGCTCTTGCCTTCAATCAAAAGCTGGAGAATGGAGGTGAGAATCCCCCAAATAGGTAGAAAACACTGGACTATCAACTACTCCTCACTGATTAGAGTCTGTCATCTGGTTTGTAATTAACAAAAGATATCACATACATTTTGCTTTTGGGTGGTTTGGAATATCTGGCAGGAGATGAATGCTTCCACCTGGAAAAGGTAAAAAAGCCAGATAACATACAGAAATGGTTAAGCAGAGGGCTGCTTAGCAAGACGTGGAGTGGCAAAAATTCCAGAGAAGGAAGGAACTCGGAGAAAGAGGCTGACCTTCTGGGGCTGTTTTCACTCCCACGAATACTCGCTATTTCTGAACATGGACAAGCGACTGAGGATCCTCTGCAAAGCTCAGCACCGAACAGGCAGAGTGCTGTTGTAGAGGGACAGAGTTATACAGAGAGCTTTTGATGCAGATTTAAGTGGCCCAAGCATGTGCACATTTTCCCCTCAGAATGTTTGACATATACTGGGCTACATGGGGTAGGAGGAAAAAACTACAGAGAAAGCTTCTGAAAAGCAGAGCCAAGATTTTCTTCAGTAGTATGAAATAATGAAATGAGGACTCATCAGATAAAAGGGCCCTAGTGAATATGCTAGGCTCATTGTGGAAAACTCTGGGATCCAGGGCGAACAGGAGGCGGAATCGTCCTTAATGGGGGCTTTTATCCAGCACTTGTATTCAGCACAGCCTGTCTGATTGGGTTATGATGATCCTCTATTGTTGTACCCAGGAGTAGTGCAGCACCAGCCCTCTGGGGCACCATGCTTTTCAAAATATCCAATGCCGGGCAATGAATAAAATAGGAACACCAAAAGACGGGAGCATATATCCAATAATCAAGAAAAAGATAAGAGAAGAGACCCACACATGACCCAGATATAGAAGTTATTTCAAAAAGAATTTTAAAGCTTGGAATATTAAGTTCAAGAAAAATAAAAGTGGGGACAGCCCAGTGGCACAGTGGTTAAGTTCGTGCACTCTGCTTTGGCAGCCCGGGGTCTGCCGTTTCAAATCCCAGGTGCCGACCTACACACTGCTTGTCAAGCCATTCTGTGACGGGCATCCCACAGATAAAATCAAGGAAGATGTGCATACATGTTAGCTCAGAGCTAATCTTCCTCAAAATAAATAAATAAATAAAAGCAAAAATAGAAGAAATTATGAAGTATTTTAATAGATGACAACTTAAAAAAATGAATTCAAATAGAAATGCTAGGACTGAATGATAATATATATAAAATTAAACTTCATTAGCAGGTTTTAATAACAGATCATAAACAGCACAAGATAGGACCAGTGAATGAGAAGGTGCATTGAAACATACAGAAAAAAGCAAATGGAAAAAAATACAAGAACATTAGACACTAATGGCAAAAGACCTAAAATACATATAGTTGGTGGCCTAGGAAAAAAAGATGGAGAGAATGTTGAAAAAGTAATAAACAAGTAAAGGCTAAGAAGCTTCCCAAATTTATTGGCCATCCATTCACAGACAGTAAGTTCTGTGAAACTCAAGAAAGAAATATGAAGAAGAGGGCAGCTCGGTGGTGTAGTGGTTAAGTTTGCGTGCTCTGCTTTGGCAGCCTGGGGTTCACAGGTTTGGATCCTGGGTGTGGAACTGGCACTGCTTTCCAAGCCAAGCTGTAGGGGTGTCTCACACAAAATAGAGGAAGATTGGCACTGATGTTAGCTCCGGTCTAATCTTTCTCACACACACACACAAAAGAATTGTGAAGAAAAAACCATGAGGTATGTGGTATATCTTAACACGTCTTTGACTTGTTTAAAAAAAAAAAAAAGACAAAATCTTAAAACCAAATTGGAGGGTGGGGGGTTGGGTAGAAAGGAAGATACACAGATACACAGACCCATAACAGACTGAGGTCTGATTTTTAAATTAAAAAAAAAGTTAAGTAAGTGAAATGTTTAAAAGAGCTGAATGGAAATAATTGATCATCTAGAACTGAGCATTCAGTAAAACCCCCATTTAAAATAACTCTTCAAAATTGAATACAAAATAAAAAAATTTTCAAATAAGACAAATAATTAATTGCCAGAGAAATTTCAACAAAATTTTGCTGAAAGGATTTTTGCAGGTAAGAGAAAAATGATTATTGCAGAAAACACAAAATTTAATGAAGAAATGGAGAGCAATGGAAGGAGTAACTATGTTGATGGATATAAACGAACATGTTTACTGAATATTGACTATAAATGATACTAGTACTGTCTTTCAAGTCTTAAAATAAATATAGAAGTAAAATGAAAGACAAAAATAAAGCAGAAGGTAGAAGGGAGTTAAATATATTAGATGTATTATGCCATCTAACCCTATTGAGAGAGAGGTTATACTGATTTGAATTAGAATAAAATGAATTAGGAATGTGTGTTGGCATGTTTAGGATAATCAAAGCATAGAGAAAGAATTTAGAGGAAAATAGAGAAAATAAGCTAAAAATAAAACAAAAATAATTAGTCCAAAAATGAGAGCATTTTTTGAAAAAAATGTGTCTTAATAGAAAAAAGTTAAAGTAGTAAGATGGTGTATATAAAATTGAATATATAGTAATTAAACTAAATACGAATAAATTAGACACTGTAATTAAGTGGCAAAGACTATCAAACTGGAAAAAAGAAAAAATTACTAAAAAAACAACGAAATACTGTTTGCAATAGACATATCTTAAATTCATGGACACAGATAAAAGTCTATAAAAATATACTATTAAAAAGTAACTAAAATAAAGTTGACGTTTTTAATACAAGACAAAGTAAACAGTAAGACACAAAGCAGTATGTGTGCTAGTTAACAACAGTATAAGGTTAAATACACTAGAAAATTAAAATTATCTGGTGCATATTGATTTGAAATTCAATATTTTTCTAGCTAAGACAGAAGTTACAAAGAAACTTATGGAATTAAATGGATATATTAGGGAAAAAATAAAAGCTAATAATAAATTATCTATTCTTCCATGTAATGAAACAAGGGAAGAATAATAAATCAAACCCAAAGAAATAAGAATTAAGAAAATAGTAAAAACGGGGCCAGCCTGGTGGTGCAGTGTTTAAGTTTGCATGTTCCACTTTGGCAGCCTGGGGTTCATCGGCTTGGATTCTGTGTGTGGACCTACCCACTGCTTATCCAGCCATGCTGTGGAAGGCATCCCACATGTAAAATAGAGGAAGGTGGGCATGGATGTTAGCTCAGGGCCAGTCTTCCTTAGCAAAAAGAGGAGGATTGGTGGCAGATATTAGCTCAGAGCTAATCTTCCTCAAAAAAAAAAAAAAGAAAATAATAAAGACAAGAGAAGAAAAAAATAAAAACGAAATGCACAATTAAGAAAAGCAGCAAAGCCAATTCTTTAAAAAGAATTAATGTAATCAATATACTCATAGCAAGGCTGATCTAGAAAAACAATGAAAATAAAACTAATTACCCAAATATGTAAACAAAATAGATATCACTACAGACCCTACAAACATTAAATAGATATGCAATATTATAAACAATGTTATACCAATAATTTAACAATAATACTAACATGGATAAATTCCTGGGGAAAAAAATTAAAGCAAGGAAATAAAAAGAAAAATAATATTATATAAAATATATCAAATGATCTTAAATAAAATACAAATCAATGCATAATTTAAAACATTCTCACAAAAAAACTCTAAAATCCCAGACAGATTCACTGTTGAATGCTTTCACATTTTAAAAACGTGTAAGTAAATATCAGGGCTGGCCCTGTGGCGTAGCGGTTAAGTTTGGTGCTTTCTGCTCCAGCAGCTCAGGTTCACAGGCTCAGCTTCCAGGCATAGACCTACACCACTTGTCGGGAATGCTGTGGTGATGACCCACACATAAAGTTCGGGAAGATTGTCACAGATGTTAGCTCAGGGCTAATCTTCCTCAACAACAACAAGAAAAAAGTAAGTAAATATAAACTTACACACACTTTTTCATAGGATACAAAATAGGGGATGGTTTACAACTTATTTTATGAAGCCAGTATAAACTTGCTTTCAACAATACTAAACAAGGATAATATGAGAAAATGAATTACTACCCAAACATTCTCATCAAGATAAACGACAATTAAAAACATATTAGCAAATGAAATGCAGTGCTATCTACAAAAGAATAATACATCATGAACAAATAGAATATATTCCAGGAATGCATATATAATTAATCATTTAAAAATTTGAGAAAGAAAAGAGTAGCCCTGACAACTGGAAACAATCCTGGCACTATCAGTTAGGTCTCGGCGTTGTTAGAAGCTGGGTTTTGTGTTCTCCTGTTTAATATAAATGATTGCACAGAACACTAACATCAGACAAGACCACTCTGCAGCCATGAAGGATCAAGGAAAACACAGAGTTGCACAGTGAATGCTGAACACAGACAAAATCACGAACGCTGTTCAAATCACAAAAATGACCAAACATTCCTATATGCTCATTAATATGGATGACAGCTGCTACTTTTTTCTATCATAAAAAGGTTGTTGTTATGTTTAGAAGGATCTATAATTATCCGTCATATAGAATAATGTGTCACGAAAAATATCTTGTAATATTTCATTATTCAAAAATAAAACTATTTCTCTAAGGACACCTCATCATGCATTTTAACATCTTTAAATAAATAAAATTATTTTCCTGATTTCTTCTCTTGTAAGGTAGAATGATTTAGCTCATAGCACTATCTGGTGTTTAAGATGTTATGTTAAGATAACAATACCTGTTTCTGCTAAAGATGCTGATAAACTTAATCTTTTTGACATGGGTTCTCCAGCTTAAACATAGATCTAATAACACTTGTTCCTTACTAAGTTATCAGGGATATGAAAAATAATTAAATAAGAAAATGTGGTTTTCCTCCCTGAAAATCACTAGGATAGTGTAATATTTGACATTATTGATATTTTAGTACTAGAGGCAAGAGCTCTTAGGTGCAGTTACTTTAACTGATTTATCTCTTTGTCCTCATTTGTGATTCTGATATGACTTGGACAGCAAGACAGATAATATAAGACACTAAAGCATCTGGAAGTAGGCCAAACTGTAAGTAAAGGAAATTGTCTATTCTTATGGATGATATTTTATGCTATTTTTTTGGTATGAGTAAAGCACTCAAGAGACACTGACATGGTCCTAAAATATTTTTAAAGTATAGATTAATCTATAAAATACCACTTCTGGATTAAAAATCCTAGGCCAAACAAAACGATATGTTAGGCTTCCATTTTTAACCTATAATAGAAAAGAAGAGAGACTTTTAAAATAATGGACAGAGATAAAACTGCACTTTTAAGTACCTAGCCTCTTAAGATTACAACACATATCATCATTCCCAGGAAGAGGAAAAGGCCATTTTAAGCCAAAGATGAGTCACTCACTCAACACCCTCTTCACTGTTATGAGCCTGGAGATATAAAACAGCATCCATTTTTCCTAAAGATTTGTGTTAACAACAGGATGCTGTACATTCTTTCCATAACAAGAAGAGGAAAAACAGGTATTGTCATTACAAACTAAATCAGAGAACAATTCGGAATTCTAAGTATTTTCAGTTAAAAATAATTTTTTTCTTATATTACATTGATTAGTAAGTATAAGTATGTATTATTTAAGGACTCAATACAAGAAAAATAAACACAGTTAGTTGCATATTTTTGCTTTTGTCCCTAAATTTAAAATGTTTGAGAAGAGTCATTGGGAGAGAGGGGTTTGGGGGGTGTGTGTGTGTGTGTGTATGCATGCATGTATGCACACAGACACACACACAAATATGAATGTTTAATCAAAAGTCTAACATCTCAGAGAGAGGATCAAGATGGCAGAGTAGGAAGATCCTGAACTCACATTCTCCCATAGATACACCAAAACTACAATTATACAGAATAGCTATCTCCAAGAATGACCTGGAGACTAGCCAAATGGCTTTTCTGCAATTAAGGACGTAAAGAAAAAGCCACATGGAGATGGATAAGAGAGACAGTGATGCAGTCTAGTGAGAATGCATATCACTGACACAATAACCCACAAGCAGGAAGAATATCACAACTGCAGAGGTCCCCCCTCAGGGGTAAGGGGTCTGAGCCATACATTGGGCTCCTCAGCTTAGGGGACCTGCATCTGGAAAACAAGCCATCATAATGTCTCGCTTTCAAAACCAGTGGGGTAATGTTCAGGCAAGCTGGAGAGCTGTAGGAAACTGAGACTCCACTCTTAAAGGATGCATGCACAAATTCACTCGCTACAAGTCCCAATGCAGAGGCAGTGGTTTGAAATTGCCTGACTCATACCTTAAGGAGCTATATTGACTAATTTTAGAGCATGTGCCAGAGGGACAGGGATCTGTTGGAACTTTTCAGAGATAGAAGTGCTGGCAGGCTCCATTTTTGTTTACTCTTCTTCCATGTAGCTGACCAGGCACTGGAGAACATCATTTCTGACACTTTCTAATTTGTTATCATGATCAACCCACTCCTGCCTTCCCCTGTGGACCCAACTTGCCCAACCTACCTACCCTGGCCAGCACCCCTTCAAAGTGGCTTCTGCTCTGCCACACTTTGTAGACAGCCATGCCAGGGGGCCAGCCATGCCCACCAGAGCACCCGCAAAAATCATGATCTAGCCACAATGAGAGGGCACACACAGGCCACACGGGGGACACTTCTGAAGTACATGGCTTTGGTGAAAAGGGAGAATTGGGCCCCCCAGGACACTTTCTACTTGAGGCCAATCCTTCCAGACTGGGAGTCATAGTGTATGTTCCTAATACATAGAAACAAAGAAACAGTTAGGCAAAATGAGGAAACAAAAGAATATGTTCCAAATAAAAGAACAAGACAAAACTTCAGAAAAAGAACTAAATGAACTGGAGATAAGCAATGTACCAGACAGACATCAAAGTAATGGTGATAAAGATGCTCACTGAACTTGGGAGAAGAAATAGATGAACACAGTGAGAACTTCAGCAAAGAGATAGAAAACAAAAAAGAACCAATCCGAGCTGAAGAATACAATAACTGAAATGAAAATACACTAGAGGGAATCAACAGCAGAATAAATAATACAGAAGACTAGATCAATGATCTGGAGACAGGGTGGTAGATATCACCCAATCAGAATGACAAAAAATGTGGGTTTTTTTCTTTTTTTTAAAGATTGCCACGTGGGCTAACAACTGTTGCCAATCTTTTTTTGTTTGTTTGTTTTTCTGCTTTATCTCCCCAACCGCCCCCCCGCCACCCCATACATACCTGTATATCTTAGTTGCAGGTCCTTCTAGTGGTGGGATGTGGGACGCCGCCTCAACGTGGCCTGACGAGCAGTGCCATGTCCGCGCCCAGGATCCAAACCCTGGGCCACTGCAGCAGAGTGTGTGAACTTAACCACTCAGCCACGGAGCTGGCCTCCCAATTTCTTTTTTTAAATGAGGATAGTTTAAGAGATCTCTGGGACAACATCAAGCATACTAACATTCACATTATACGGGTCCCAGAAGGATACGAGAGAAAGGGATAGAAAACCTATTTGAAGAAACAGTGGCTGAAAATTTCCCTAAAATGCTGAAGGAAACAGACTTCCAAGTCCAGGAAGCACAGAGAGTCCCAAATAACATGAACCCTACGAGACCCACACCAGAACATGTTATAATTAAAATGTAACAAGTTAAAGATAAAAAAAGAATCTTAAAGGCAACAAGAGAAAAACAACATCACCTACAAGGAAACTCTCATAAGACTATCAGTTGATTTTTCAGCAGAAAGTTTACAGGCCAGAGTGACACAATATATTCAAAGTTCTGAAAGTAAAAAACTTAAAAGCCAAGAACACTCTACCAGGCAAGATAATTGTTCAGATTTTAAGGAGAGATAAAGACTTTCCCAAGCAAGCAAAAGCTAAAGGAGTTCATCGTCACTAAACCAGCCTTACAGAAATGTTAAAGATTTATTTAAATGGAAAAGAAATGACCATAACTAGAAATAATAAAATTATAAAAGAAAAAAGCTCACTGGTAAAGGCAGATATATAGTAAAAGTAGTCTGAAGGTTAAAAGACAAAGGTAGTAAAATCATCTATATCTACAATAACTAGTTAAGGGATACACAAAATAACAAGATGTAAAATATGACATCAAAACATAAAACACGGGGAACAGAGTAAAAATATAGTACTTTTAGGACACTCTCAAACTTAAGTGACCATAAACTTAGAATAGAATGCTAGGGCAAGCTCCAGTGGCCTAGTGGTTAAATTCAGTGCACTCCACTTCCGCGGCCCAGGTCCAGTTCCCAGGTGAGGACCTACACCACTCATCTGTCAGCAGCCATGCAGTGATGGTGGCTCCCATACAAAAAGAGGAAGTTTGGCAACAGATGTTAACTCAAGGCCAATCTTCCTCATCAAAAACACACAAACAAACAAACAAAAACACTGATATATACATAGGTTGTTATATAAAAACCTCATGGTAACCACAAACTAAAAGCCTATAATAGATGCACAAAAAGTAAAGAGAAAGGAATAGAAACAGAACACTAAAGAAAATTATCAAATCACAGGGGAAGAGAGCAAGAGAAGGGAAAGGAACAGAGAAGAGCTACAAAAAGAACCTGAAAACAACTTGCAAAATGGCAATAAGTATGTATATATCAGTAATTACTTTAAATGTAAATAGATTAAATGCTCTAATCAAAAGACACAAGGTGGCTGAATGCATAAAAACTAGATCCATTTGTACGTCTCTACAAGAGACTCACCTCAGATCTAAAGACATATACAAGCTGAAATTGAAGGGGTAGAAAAAGATATTCCACATAAATGATAATGAAAAGAAAGCTGGGTTAGCAATACTGATTTCAAACAAAACAGACTTTAAAACAAAGTCTGTAACAAGAGACAAAGAAGGGCACTAGTTAATGATAAAAGAATCAATCCAACAAGAGGATATAACACTTATAAATATCTATACACTCAGCATAGGAGGACCTACATACATAAATCAAATATTAGCAGGCATAAAGGCAGAAGTTGACAATAATACAATAGTGGTAGAGGACTTTAACACCCCACTACATCAAGGGATAGATTACACAGACACAAAATTGATAAGAAAATTTTGGCCTTAAACAAAACATTAGACCAGACAGATTTAATACTATTTATAAACCATTCCCTCCCAAACAGCAAATTACACATTCTTTTCAAGTGCACTTGAAACATTCTCCAGAATAGATCACATGTTAGACCTAGAAGAAATAGGTAAATTCCTAGAAACAGATGCTCTCCCAAGATTGAATCAGGAAGAAGTAGAAAATCTTAAAAGGCCAATTACAAGAAATAAAATTGAATCAGTAATTTAAAAACTTCCAAAAACAGGAGTCCAAGACAGATGGTTTCACAGGTGAATTCTCCCAAACATTTAAAGAGCTAATATTTATTCTTCTCAATTTATTCCAAAAAATTGAAGAGAAAGAAATGCTTTCAAACTCATTTTATGAGGCCAGCATCACGCTGATGCCAAAACTAGATAAAAACATGAAAAAAAAAGAACATTATAGGCAATATCCTTGATAAACATAGATGTAAAAATTCTTAATAAAATATTGGCAAACTGAATTCAACAGTACAATAAAAGGATCATACACCATGTTCAAGTGGGATTTATTAAAGAGATGCAAGGACAGTTCGATATCTGCAAATTAATTAACATGATACACTGCATTAACAAAATGAAGGATAAAAGGCATATAATCATCCCAACAGATGCAGAAAAAGCATTTGACAAAATTCAACCTCCATTTATGATAAAAAAAAACTCTCAGCAAGTAAGTATAGAGGGAACATATCTCAACATGATAAAGGCCATATATGACAAACCCACAGCTCATGTCAATCTCAGTGATGAGAAGCTGAAAGCTTTTCCTCTAAGATCAGAAACAAAACAAGGATGCACACTACTTTTATTCAACACAGTATTGGAAGTCCTAGCCACAGCAATCAGAAAAGAAAAAGAAATAAAAGGCACTTAAATTGTAAAAGAAGAAGTAAAACTGTCATTATTTGAGAGGAGAGGGCATGCTACTATATATAGGAAACCCTAAAGATTCCACCAAAAAAAATTAGAACTAATAAACGAATTCAGTGAAGTTGCAGGATATGAAGTCAATATACGGAAATCTATTGTGTTTCCATACAGTAACAACAAACTATCAGAAAGAGAAATTAAGACAATAATTTCATTCACAGTTGTGTCAAAAAGAATAAAATATCTAGGAATAAACTTAATCAAGGAGGTAAAAGATCTGTACTCTGAAAACTATAAGACATTGATGAAAGAAACTAAATACAACACAAATAAATGGAAAGATATACCATGCTCAGTGACTGGAAGAATAAATATTGTTAAAATCTCCATACTGCCCAAAGCAACCTACACATGCAGTGCAATTCCTATCAAAATACCAATGACGTTTTTCACAGAACTAGAACAAATAAACCGCAAAACACCCTGAATAGCCAAAGG
This sequence comes from Equus quagga, assembly GCF_021613505.1. Lineage (NCBI taxonomy): Eukaryota > Metazoa > Chordata > Mammalia > Perissodactyla > Equidae > Equus > Equus quagga. The sequence goes on from NC_060269.1 coordinate 22,579,372, forward strand.
AATCTTGAGAAGGAAAGACAAAGCTGGAGGTATCATGCTCCCTGATTTCAAGCTATACTACAAAGCTATAGTAAACAAAATAGTATGGTACTTACACAAAAACAGACACATAGATCAATGGAACAGAATAGAGAACCCAGAAATAAACCCACACTTATATGGCCAATTAATTTATGACAAAGGATGCAAAAATATACAATAGGGAAAAGATAGTCTCTTCAATAGATGCTGTTGGAAAAACTGGACAGCTGCATGCATAAGAATGAAATGGGACCATTTTCTTATACTATATACAAAAATAAACTCAAAATGGATTAAAGACAAATGTAAGACCCAAAGCCATAAAACTCCTAGAGGAAAACAGAGAGGCAGTAAGTCCTTAACATCAATCTTACCTATATATTTTTGAAGATGTTTCTTCAGGAAAGGGCAACAAAAGCAAGAATAAACAAATGTGACTACAACAAACTAGAAAGTATTTGCCTAGTGAAGAAAATCATCAACAAAACAGAACAGCAAACCACTAAATGAGAGAAGATATGTGCAAATGGTGTATGTGGTAAGGGGTTAATGTCCAAAATATAGAATGAACTCTTACAACTCAATACCAAAAACCCCCCAAACAATCCAAGTTAAAAATGGGCAGAAGAGCTGAATAGACATTTTTTTCAAAGAAGACATAAAGGTGTCCAACAGACACATGAAAAGATGCTGAATATCATTAATTAACAGAATGCAAATCAAGGGGCCAGCCCTGTGGTAGAGTGGTTAAGTTTGGCGTGCTCTGCTTAGGCAGCCTGGGTTCGTGGGCTGAGATCCCAGGTGCACATCTATACCACTTGTCAGCCATGCTGTGGCAGCAACTCACATATAAAAAGCAGAGCAAGGTTGGTATGGATGTTAGCTCAGGGCTAATCTTCCTTAAGCAAGCAAAAAAAGAGGAAGATAGGCAACAGATGTTAGCTCAGTGCTAATCTTCCTCAGCAAAAAATAAATAAATAAATAACAGGTATTGGTGAGGAGGTGGAGAAAAGAGAACCCTCATCCACTGTTGGTGGGAATGTAAATTGGTGCAGCCAATTGGAAAACAGTATGGAGTTTCCTCAAAAAATTAAAAATAGAGCTATCATACGATCTAGCAATTCCACTTCTGAGTATTTATCTGAAGAAAACAAAGACACCAATTTGAAAAGATACATGCACCCCTATGTTCATTACAGCATTATTTACAATAGCCATGATATGGAAGCAACCTAAGTGTTCATTGATGGATGAATGGATAAAGAAGATATGGTATATATGCACAATGGAATATTACTCAGCCATAAAAAATAATAAAATCTTGCCATTTGGACAACATGGATGGACCGAGAGGCATTACGATAAGTGAAATAATATAGACAAAGACAAATATCATATGATTTCACTTATATGTAGAATCCAAAAAAAGGAAACAAATGAACAAATAAAACAAAACAGAAACAAGCTCATAGATACAGAGAATAAACTGGTGCTTGCCAGAGGGAAGAGGGGTGGGAGGATAGGCAAAATAGATGAGGGGATTAAGAGGTACAAACTTCCAGTTATAAAATAAATGTCACAAGGATGTAATGTACAGCATAGGGAATATAGCCAATACTATTATAATAACCGTAGGTGATAAATGATTACTAGACTTTACCATGGTGATCACTCCGTAATGTATATAAATGCTGAATTACTATGTTGCACATGTGAAACTAATCTAATATTGTATATCAACTACACTTCAATAAAAAAATTTAATATCTCAAATAAAAGATATTAAAAGGCTATGGCAACCTATATTTGCTTCAGTTGTGTTATTCTTTTGCTTTTTCTGACAGTTTTCCTCTCACCTTTTTTGCTAGCTTTAATTAAGTTTTCTTCTTAGACCTGAAAGAAAACAAAAAAATTGCAGGCTCAGTAAATTTTCTCAGAGTGTACACAATTTGATCAGTTGCTGCCTAATGTCTGTGCTGATAATAAATGTTTCGATGCTTTTGAAGCTTTTTTGCCTGATTAGTAATTAGTAGGTCAGAAATATGGATTGAATACTCTAGTGCAACGATTCCCAACCTTCTTGGGATTGCAAGAATTTCCTGAAACACTTACTAAAAATGCAGGCTCAGCGCTTTCACAATAGACAATGGAATAGACATTAAAAGGTCAAAGCCTGGTAATCTGTATTTTAAACATAATTCTCAGCATGACCTAGGAGCTGTATAGAAATACAGAACTTCAGAACCACATTCCACACCTACTAACTCCGAACCTGCATATTAACAAGATATCAAGATAAACCATACACTCATTAAAGTTTGAGAAATAATTTCTATCACATTCTTTCACTAATACTAAATGAATGAAACGTTTTAATTATCTCCACGCCCAAAGTACCGTCACTATCTTTCCATTTTATATGAAATAACATCATACAAAACATCTAGTTCCATCTTCTCAGTTTACAAATCAGGAAACTAAGGCTCAGACATATGATTTTGATAATTAAGTGGGTCTTGATATCTAATCTCTAACCTTCACTGTCTTTGAAGTTTTTTGTGCTTTACAATGCTTTCTGTCCACAGTTTCATATTCGAAGACCTCCACGATATGGTGTTGACTGCCATTTTCAGGATACTTCTATTATTTCCTGACAAGATTTCTAAGTGTTTGTTCATTCATGCCAATTTAGATCACTCGTCATTCAAAAGTAATATCCCACCTTTGATTACTAAGATCTTAGGAACAGAAGAATGCAACCCTATCAATATCAATCAAATGAAATCCTGTAAATCACTCAAAGTAATGTTCAGTTATAATTTTCTTTCTAGTGCATTCTCCAATCATTGAGCCCAGAAGGGCTTACTGTTTCCCTGAGTCTCCTTTGAGGACACTTGTATTAGTTGTTTATTGCTGTCGTAACAAATCACCACCAGTTCTGAGAGTTAAAAGTACACAATTTTTTTTTTCTCACTACATACACTAGAGGTCGAAGGTCTAAAATCAAATATCAGCAGGGCTGTATTCCTTCTGGGGGTTTCAAAGGATATATTTCCTTGGGTTTTCCAGCTTCTAGAGGCTGTCTGTATTCCATAGCCCCTTTCTCATATCTCACATCTCACTGCAACCTCTTTCTTCCATTGTCACATCTCTTACTATTGACTGACCTTTCTGTCTCCCTCTGATAGAGACCCTTGTGATTACATTTGGGCCATCTGGATAATCTCCCCATATCAAGATCCGTAACTTAATCATATTTGCAAGGTTCCTTTTGCCATAAAGGTAACATTTCCACAGATTTCAGTGGATTAGGATGTGGACATCTTTGGCAGGCCATTATTCAGCCTATCACAATGCTCTCTACCTATCGTGATATTTATCACTAATGATATATTAGAAACAATTGTATCTATTAGGAAGAAAGGAAAGAAAGACTAGGAAGAGAGAGACACAAAGAGAGACAGAGCTGGAAAATCAAATTCAGTATTAATGAAGCGAGTGTTATTATTATTTTTTTAAAGATTGTCCCTGAGCTAACATCTGTTGCCAATCTTTCTTTTTTTGTGAGGAAGATTAGCCCTGAGCTAACTACTGCCAATCCTCTTCTTTTTGCTGAGGAAGACTGGCCCTGAGCTAACATCCATGCCCATCTTCCTCTACTTTATATATGGGATGCCTACCACTGCATGGCTTTTGCCCAGCATTGCCATGTCCGCACCCGGGATCCAAACCAGCAAATGTGAGAACTTAACTGCTGCACCACAGGGCTGGCCCCTCCAATCTTTCTTTTTTTTCTTCTTCTTCTTCTCCCCAAAGCCCACCAGTACATAGCTGTATATTCTAGTTGTAGGTCCTTCTACTTCTACTATGTGGGACGCCACCACAGCATGGCTTGCTGAGCAGTGCTAGGTCCATGACCAGGATCAGAACTGGGAAAACCATGGGCCGCTGAAGTGGAGCACATGAACTTAACTACTCAGCCATGGACCAGCCCCAAGAATATTTTTTTATATGTCTAGGCTTTGATAGTTAAACATTAATTTAGGGTTTTGGTTTTCTCAAGTGTGTATATCTCATTAGGGTAATGTGACTTAATGGGAATGAGTTATTTTTATGCCCAGTACATCTTTATTCTTATGGAAAACAAAAAGCAGTAGCACCACACTCAATTTTTATTTTTAGTCAAAGTGCTCCAATATGATACAATATTTCATTCCAAAATGAAGCTGTGCTGTTGATTGCCTCTAAATCATAGTAATTACTTGAAGGTGAGGCCCATGATTCAAACCTGGCTGATCACAATTTTCTCAACCAGAAGCAGAGAGAAAGAGACAGTTCATTTCTGGTGGCTAAGCTCAAAGTTCATGAGATCCAACCTGTTGGCAGCCTTTATTCTAGGCTTATGGGAAAACCAGGGCAGGTGGCCTAATTCTATGCTTCTCTTTTCTGGCTCAGATTGAAGGAAAATACTGATTGTCTGTCCATCTATCTATCACCTATCTATACATCTATCTATCATCATCATCATCTAATGTATTATTCTTACACAGATACATACATAAGTAGCAGTATATGTGCAAAAGTTCTTCGTGTGGATATTCATTTTGCACTTCTTTGTTTTGGTGAGGAAGATTGGCTCTGAGCTAACATCTCTGCCAATCTTCCTGTATTTTTGTATGTGGGATGCCGCTACAGCTTGGCTTGACGAGCAGTGTGTATGTCCCTGACAGGGATCTGAATCCATGAACTCTGGGCGGCTGAAGTGGAGTGCATGAACTTAACCACTATGCCACTGGGCTGGCCCCACCTCTTCACCTTCTTATTGAAAGTCTTTTTCCTTGCTTATTCTATATTCATACATATCCAAATAGTGGGGCTAAGTATAATTTATTATTTTTTTCTTAGGTTCTAAGTTATGCAAATAAGCATCATAAAATATTCAAATGAGATACTAATCCTAGTTACACTATTACTTAGAACCTCAAACTATTTATAGAATTTAATCAAGAGTACATAATACCTCGGAAACCTTAATGTCTATTCATCCATTATATATATAATTATATATGTTTATTCATCCATTATATTTATTTCCTATATATATAATTTAGTATATATATAAATATTTATACTTTTTTTCAACTTCTCCCAAACACATTTCTGCAGTGGAGCATTCTGGTTCCTGGTGAGAAGAGTGGTGGAGCAATATTCTATTATTCTCCTGTCTCTTTGAAAGCACATTGTGTTCTTTTTAGTCTATTGCTGAGGCAGGATGGCTGCCTCTCTCTTCCCCAACATCCTGCTTAAGGTGACTTCAAAGCAATCCCAACAAGTTACTGTTCTGTAATGACATTCGTGTTTGGTAGTATGCATGGGCTGTAAAGAAGGAAGCTAGCTGCTAAGATTGATCTTTTGGAGGACATCACTGGCTTGAATACACAATTTGAATGATGCAGCATCAGGGTGAGTCAATCCTGAATGAAGAGCCAGTAAGTGGCTCAAATAAAAGTATGAAGCGTAATATGGAGTTTGCATTTATATATGTTCAGTTTTCTCTTTGTGCAAATATTGTTTGAGTATAAAGAGGTAGACCCAGCGGCCCCGTGGCTGAGTGGTAAGTTCACATGCTGTGGCCCAGCGGCCTAGGGTTTCGCTGGTTCGGATCCTGGGCGTAGAAGTAGCACTGCTCATGGAGCCACACTGAGTCAGCATCTCATATAACAGAACTGGAAGGGCCTCAACTAGAATACACAACTATGTACTGGGGGGCTTTGGGGAGAAGAAAAATAAAAGACCAGAGCACAAGAATCATATATATTTAAAAACTACCAGAGAAAAAAATATTGATTACTAACATTGCCTTTGTGGACTATTTAACCAGGTTACAAATAAAATTAGCATGGCAATTTAAATCTTAGGGAGAATAATATTACATTTACCAGAGTACATAAAATTTCATAAGTAAAGTGTCGGATATATTGGACCCAAAAAAATGCTTTGGCCCATTTCAGAGAAATGGCATTTTTGGTATGGAATGGACTGGGGATGAGTAAGGAATGAAAGCAGGGCCCAGGACTTGGTTAAGGGGAAAATGAAACCTAACTCTTTACTGAGCAGTGAGATGCAAAATGCCTGCTGTACAGTTGCCTAGGAACTTCTGATTTCCCAGTAAGAAGTAGTTTGCTAAACCTAGATTTTGCCATTTAGGTCTTCCTTCTCATAGAACCGGGAACTGATTTATTTTTTGATAGTTTACCTTAAATTCTCAGATTAAATGAAGAGTTTCAGGTTTCTAAGAATAACAGGAATGGATTAAGAAGTTTGCAAATGTGAAATAGGGAGTTTTAGAATTCCAATTTTAATATGATGCATTTATGCATTACTTGGGGGGGGAAGCGTGGATTAATTTTTAAGAATGAACTCAGGATGAGTATAATTGCTTTATAGATTGAGATTCAGATTCTCAGAATGCTGTGCAGCATTCATTAAAAGGTTTCATTTTAAGACAGTTTATAACGCCCAGAGTTCCCATAAAACACAAATAAAAGTATAATGAGTATAAACACATACTCAAATTATATTCATTGTTATATTCATAATTGTTTTGCCTGATTCATTGGTTAAGAGCATTAAAAATTATTTTGAAAACTTTACTGTTTAGAGGAAAGCAAACTTGGACCTGAAAGAGAGAAATTTTCTATCAGCTTCCAATGATTAATTTGTACTTTCACCGAAAATAAGTGCTGCTATACGCTTTTCAGCTAGCAGTATTTTGGCATAAGCTTTCTTTCTTTCTTTGACTTTAAGTTATCCAGATAGCCTCTCTGAAATTCTCTGTTTCAGTGTCAGTCCTGAATAGCATTCTCACCAGCAATTACAGGATATGAGTAAGAAACTATGAAAAGTTTTTTAGATAAAAAGGTTTTGTGTCCTTCTATTAAACTTGTTTGTCCAAAGTTTGAAAGACATACTAACTACTCTACTTCCCACCGACTCCCACAAATCTAAGGCCACATAATCTTTGTCACTGCAATAGCATTACTAAATCATTCTGCATAACATTATCTCACTCGAGTTCAAAAATACATCTTTGACTTATTATTTCTTTCAAGAATCAATGTTACTAGGTGCCAACCAACCACATTTGAAAATTTTCTTCCCAATTATCCATTGCATATTAATATCCTATCAGATTGATCTATGTATTCCCTATCTATAGAGTTATACGTTTGTAATTATAGTCACAATTCTAGCTATGTAATTAAATTTCATCTTTTACTTTAAAACAGATATTAAGTAATGTAGTTATATACAGTTATACTCCATTATGTATGCAATTTGTTTTCCCTTTTCAAGTGTGAGAATTTTGACATCAGAAGCTATGTCGTATAAATTATTCTGTTTCCTAATGCACAGAGCACAGTGAATGCAAGCACAACATAGATAAGCAGTATAAATACGTTAAATTTGACTCACAAATGTTTGGGGAGACTGTTAAACTTTTAAAAACATATTCCAAGACAAATACTCAAAGTTGAAGTGACACAAATATTTTGATTTTAATATTTTAAATATTCCTATAAAGTATACTCTTACAATTAAATTGCTTTGTTGAGTCTTTTGCAGCCAAGCTTCATGTAGAAGCTGAGCACTCCATTTCAGGTCTGGAATCTTCTGGAATTTCATTCGATTCCAGAATGGATCCATAAAAAGTAGTCTACTTTTGATTTTGCTTAATTTCAGAATTAGAGTTTTCATATCTTTTGGCATTTAAGAATACTACAATCTGGAATACAACGCATTCAATATTCAAACTCAAATATATTGCCTTTCCAAACTCTTTATTAAAACATTTTTTTCACTACTCTTGCTCTAAGCAGCCAATTTTATTTTAACGCTTCCTTACTTTAATACTTTATATTTCTTTCTACTTCACACCCATTCTCTTTCCCATATCTCACATTATCAAGACCACTCTCAAAGTAAAGGATGTCATTATAAAATCTGAAATGAGATTCAAGACAAGCAGTACATTTTAAGTTTCGTTAACATTGTCACTATGCATAAAAGCATAAATTATACTAAAGTCACACAACAAGCTGAGCACACTTCTTTGGCAGAATGCTTAACTCAACAATGCACAAATGAAGGAGACTTCTGATGGCAGTGTTCTTTGATAAAAGATTCAAACGAAAGCTCAGACATTACTTTGGACAGCCTTGAATTCGGTTATTCAGTGATAATTAGTTCCTCTTGTCTTGTAGAAAGTTGTCCCCAGGAAAAAATACATTACATAAGCTCCCTGCGATGCATAACTCTCAAGTTAAGCTCTAAAAACATATTCTACATTTTTCTCTGATGAAAACAGTTATTTTCTTTCATTAGTAGAGAAGTGGACATACAGCAATAAATTCATGGTTCTAATCTCTGTTCTGTGCTTATTAATGTTTTCATTTTTCATGTTACTTTATGGTATCCTTATTAGAAATACTGAAAAATGAGTTGAAATATTAGCAGTGTGATCTCTAATAAAATTAATAAAATTTATTATTCAGTCAGAACATATTAAAAAATAATGTGTTACTAGAAAGTACAATATACAGATATTACATATTATTTTACACACATTTTTCTTTCTCTTTTGCCTTTCTACTAGGTGTATGTGTCATTAAGGGTGAAATTGACAGTAGGACAATGAACTGCCATACATCTATCTTTGTTTTTTCTTCCTCACAGAGAAGAAATCTTCAATGGACACATTTATTTCCAGTTAGATACTTTCTCTACTGAAGTTTAAAAAAAACTCATTGAGTTTTTACATCCAATGTAAAAATCACTGGATTTAAATGGCATTTAAAAAATAAGGATTCTTTTCATACAATGAAGTTTATGAAAAGAGGAAATGTTGACTCGTGCAAAGGAGATGAATGAATACAATAAGACTTCTGTTAGAGGGATTTATGATGTATATTTAGCATCTGAGACAACATTATAAATCTCTGCCACAGTCAATGTGAAAAATACATTAGATGCCATTTGTTTTTCATCAGCCTATCTGGGTTCTTTTCAGATGTCATTTTCAAGATTTATCCATCAGTTTTATTTCACATTATAAAAAGTCTATTACTGATTACAAAGGAGCTCTCAAACATGACTTCGTTTCTTTAAAATTTTGAGACTGCTCACGTGCATACTACCAACTTCATTGTGAATCACTAAAAAAAGAATACAATGTCATTGAAACCAAAGAGAACACAAATAATGATAAATGCAAGTTATCATAAATCCCTCTGTAGCTGAACATCGTATATTGACATTTTCTCTGTAGATAGCACTGGCAGATTAAGCCCAAACATTCCATTTAATTCTATAGACTCCTGGCCATTATATGTTATGTATACTGTGAAATCCACTGATAGATTCTTTTTTCTGTCCAGCACAGTCGTGTCTGCATCCATGTTGCAGGGGATTATAAAATTCTAATGTTTTTATGCTGTCAGCTTAGTATTATTCTATGAGTAAAAATATATATCAAATCACGTTAAAATTAGTTTTAAAGATGGAGATGATGAAAAAGAAAACCACAACTAAACATACATTTATAGTATAAAATTATTCATACCAGGAAAATCTCCTGATATCCTAACTACAAAGCAAAATATCTAAAAGTCTTCCTGATGAATGGCTATATGAAACCCACATGTTGGGGCCAAAATTGAATGGAAAGAACCTAGTTCAAAGAAACAGATAGAAATAAATACTTTCACATATTTTTCTATATTAAACAATTAATATTTTATTAACTTCCTTCTTGCTCCATCTATTTCAGAAGCAGAGAGTTTTCACCAAATCAATCCAAGGATTAAAGATAATTTTCTAAACCCAAGTTTTTATTCATCTCTATTACTATTGAGTGGCTTTGACTACTCTGCTGATTTAAATATTTTAGAGCAGCTATTGCAGGGCTGTGTTAATCTTGTTTAAGAATTTATTAATATATAGATTTCGGATAAGCCAAAGTCAAATTTATTTAAAATTGAGGGAGTTTGATATACTGTATAGATTACTAAAATAATGACAATTTCTGAGTATGTTTTGTTTTCAGCACAGTTATTGTTTAAAAGGTTTAAAATGCACATTTTAAAAAGTATACTAAATAAAGTTTTTTACCCATGGGTAATCCAAGAACTATTTAGAATTTGAATCTTGCCCGTTCAAATTGATTTAAAATGTGGATCAGTCCTGGGTCCTCTGGGTGCATTTACATTAACACAAAAATTACATTTAAAAATGTTGCGTCCTCTTCAACTAAGTTAAATCAATGTGCTTGCATTTTCCCTGAAGGCCAACATAAACGCAAAAACGCAATTTTAGAAGCGAAGGACCTCTATAAACAATATTCTATTTCCAACTTTGGGAAGGTGAAACCCAAAGATTGAACATGGTAACCTTCTGAGCATTTTAATTACTTTTATGTAAAAGAAGTTCCTATTTCTGTAGTGAACATTATATAATCCATGAAGCTTAATACATGAAACAAAATAATAGTCCCAAATCTATTCACAAGCACCAATGATAAAAGGCAAATATTATGTTTATATATATGTACATATCTAAACATATGTATATTTACATTTCACCAAATGTCTCCCTGTATGACCTGCTACATCTACATTTATTTTTCTAAAGGACAAGTATACTAAAGCCCAGTAGGAAAGTCACATTTGGGAGGTTAAACAGAAATCTTGTCACAAGTGTCCCTACAATATTTAATTGCCATCCTCAGAACATCTACACCTATTTGGAAACTGAAGTGGCACAATCATTTGGAGCATGGAAGGGATATAACAGTTACTGTGGGCCAATATATTGGGTTATTTCACACACCTTTAAATTACCTTCTTCTTAGAACTTTCATGTCACATGTTAGTCAACTTAAAGATGAAGGAAACAAATCTCAGAAAGTTTAAATAACTCACACAGGAGATCACGTGTAGTGATGGGAATGTTATTTAAAGCCAGCTCTGCAGTGATTTGATCCGTTCTGCCTCTGTAGCTACTGCCCCGGATTTAGACGTGTGTATTGCACAGCCTGAATCATCTCACTCACACTTATGTTAACATCTTCGTGATAACAGCAATAAAATCATAAAGTGATAGAGCTAGAAGGAGCTTTTGAGATCATTCAATTTGTCCCTGCTGTTTTGCAGATGGGAAAACTAAGTCTAAATGAAGTCACAAGATAGTTCTGAGGCAAAAAAGCATAGCGGAGGCAGACCTAGGAGACAAGCCAGTCAACAAAAGCTCTATGTATGGCAAAAATATCTCTCAATGATCATCTTCTTGATGGGGATAAACAAATCCTTTAACACAAAAGTTAAGTCAGCAACACCTACATGCTATGCCTCATGAGGTAACTTTTGCTCCAAGATTAGTTCACATGCTATATACAAATTCGATTTCCACCCTCTCTTTTCAGGTCTGACATTCCTTCCATCAGATTTATAGCTTTTGTCCTCACAGCAAATGCAGAGAGAAGGTATCCAAAAGATCATTGGCAACTTTTACTTGGAAAGGGAGAAAATATTTTCTTTTAGATATTTAACTTCGTGGTATTCTTGAGCTTACCTTCTCAGTGAATTATCTAAAACATACCAAAGAACCTGGCCTTAAGAGCTTGAGGCAGAATGGCAACCCAAGGTGGGACTTGGTTAGTAGTTGAGGGTTAAGTTGTTCATGTCAGATCATGGAGAACCTTCCAGGAAAGTTTCAGTGAAGACAGGGATCTGGCTACCTACTTGGGGTTAGGGAAGTTACAAGGGAGGAAGAGATTTTTATCTATCCTTCTAGGTTCTTCTGGGAGGTCTAAGAATTAAATTGAAATAAGACAGATTAAAAGGAGAAAATCAAAGTTTAAGAACATGTACACGTGGGAGAAACCCAGGAAAACCAAGTAACTTACCAAAATGGCCAAAACCGCCACTTTAAATATTATCTTTGGCTAAGACAAAAGTGGATGTCGAGGATAGTGGTTTGGCACTTCAAAGGGGAGGAAGGCAATGCACGTGGAGCTGGAAAAGCAAATGTTTGGTAAACAAACGTTTGTCAGGCCTTGCAGAGACAATGGGACATGGAGAGAACTCCAATGTCAGGCCCTCACTGAGTCTCCCCGACCACACTTGGCCCATATTCTTTGTAGGTATCTCTGATGATAGCTCTATTACTGTTACAAGCCATTTATCTAAATTCTTTTAGGCAGTTAAAAGGAAAGTAAAAAGAAAAAAATTCTGAGTCTTTTGTGTCTTAAAAATAATCAACCTAAAATAATCCTTATGTTAAAGAGACACACTCTGGGGTGGCAAATTTTGTTCTCCTTCCACATCAAGAAGCTGCAGGCAGTTGCTAGGTCGTCATGAGGAGGGTCAGCTGAAAAGACATGGTTGGTAGCAGTATGAAGAGAGAAGAGGTTGTTGAATGAAGGATGCCGCAGAGAAATTCATTGTGTTTGCAGTCCTACCTGGCGGATAGAGTCGAGATGAAGTATTGTTGGTATTCATACCTCCATCGCCTAAGAAGGAACAGATGGTATGGAGGGATATTTGGGGACGCTGTGATTGCATAATTGTGAGGCAAAGATAATAAATGACAAAGCAGTTGGAGAGCCTGAGTGTGTTCTCTGGGTGTAGGCGGTTACAATCCCTCGAGGAAGCATGGCAGCGTACAGGGCCCTGACATTTGGACAGAAAGATCATGGCTTGCCAAACTCCAGGGAGCGCTTTTCATAAAGACCAGGAATTATGCAACTCCGACCTCCCTGGGAGCTGACATACAAAAGAGAGCACAGTGTCAGTGTGATTTATAAGCCACCTACGTTATTTTGGAATCACAGGAGGAAAATAAAGCTGAATAAATATCATGTGGAGTTTTTAAAACTCTACCATTATAAAAATATAAATAATAATATAATTGATTATTAGATTTAATGATGTTATTATGCTTCAGTCACTATAACAAGTATTAGTAGAAGGAACATGTGTATTTCAGCATTACTCATATGAATTACATAAATTATCTTCTATACACAGTAGAAATTTAAATATAAATGCAGGCTCCAGGACCTCTGAAAATAGGAAAACAGGAAAATAGGAAAAAGAGACAAAAAACTACAATGGAAAGCTTACAGGTACTGGGCACTATTAAGGGACATCAACAGAATTTTCTGCATCATTTTGTGTTCCTGGTAAGTAAATCCAAAAAGCTAGAAGGCAATATTGCGAAAAGTAGATTGATTATTTTTGTTACATCTTTTATAGGAAAAACTCAAAATGTCTAAATTTAGTTAAAATCATATAGCTTTTGACCACAATCATATTTCATGTATCCTGTGTAATAACCCTTCTTTTTAAAATCTTAATTCTATTCTACTAAATATCGTAGCCTGAATAGCTGCAATGATTCTATTTGCTTTGATTTTTGAAAACATTCCGCTGCTTCAGCATTACTTATGCTGTACATGAATGTCCTTTTAAAAACCCAAATGGAAATGAAAAATATTATTCACATACTTTGTTAAAATTGTCAACTGCAAAAACATTATTAGCGTTTATGTTTATTTTGCTTTGCTATATATATAATATCTAATAGCACAGGATGCAATATTTTATACTTTTGGATCACAAAATATGTATCTTTAGAGGACTGTACATCTGTCCTTAAGAAATTTTAATGTTCATACGAATCATCTGTGGATCTTGTTAAAATGCAGAATCTGATGGAGTCAGTGTAGATGGTACCTCAATTCTAATGCTGACCGTTGGACAGTGATTTGAGTTGGAAGACATTAGAGGGTTGGGAAGCAATTATAACGTAAGCTTTCTCTGAGGAGCATACGTGAGGTCAATATTACTGTAGACCACTGATTTGAGGTAAGAAGTTTAGTTTCAATCAGTTTTCTCTAAGTTGCTTTAGCCAAGTCACAGATGAGAGACCGTGAAGAAGTCATTTCCACGCTATAAATGTTCTAAAATGACCTCCTCTTCGCTGTGCCCATCACTTAAAGATTAATCCACTGTTTTGTAAGATACCAGATCAATAAACTATATCATTGTTACCCAAATTTTGAACTGAAGAATAAAGTATAAAAGGGTACCCTCAGGATCTTTAAAAATAACATATTTAGTTTTCTTTTCTCTATTTTGCTTCTTTTAGTGATAATGAGTTGTTAAAATTTGACATTATCACATCAGATTCAAAAAGTATATATACTCCTCGTATAATGGAGAATGCCGTCAAAACAGAGAGCAATTCATTCTGACAATGAGAGAAAAAGTGCAGAAAATCTATTTTTAAATATTTTTTCTGTGAAATAAAAAAGCAGAACAATGACAAACCAGAAATATACAGTATAGAGATTAAAAAATTACTATAAAATAAACACCCATGTAATGACTACCCTTGTCAAGAAAGAAAACATTTCTAGAAACCCCAGTAGACCCTTTCTTTGAAGTGAGAGTTCAAGATATTGCTCACATTATTTACTGTTGGGTTGTCCATTTTTCTCTTATCTATTTGTAGGAGATCTTTACACATTGAGAGTGAGTGCTTTTTCAGTAATATTTATTGCAAATATTTTCTTCTGATCTTGGTTTGATTTTTCACTATCTCTCTGATGGTTTTGATAAACATATTTATTCAATCCTTAGTTAAATTTACCATTTTTTTCTTAGTCAAATTCATTAGTTCTCCCTTTACATTTAATGCCTTTTCTCTATATTCAGAAACTATCCTCATTAATTCATTAATTTATTATTTTATGGAGAGTGGTTATTTTTTTCTTTATTAAATAGGCCTATAGTCAGAGTGGAATGTATATATTGTGTATAATACGGAATTGGGAGAATATTTCTTTTTCCACATGAATATACAAGTAAATCAGTGCCATTTATTAAAAAAACAATTCTGTCTCAACCCCTGTACAGTGCCATTTTTATTATGAATCAAATTCCTGTATATGCATAGGTTTTTTCCAACTATTTATTCCATTCCATTGGTCTTTTTGTTAATTCTCGCATCTGTACACCATACTCTTATTTACTATACACTTTTAATAAATCTGGTTATAATGTGAGGCTAGTTCTTCAAATTTGTATTTCTTTATCAAATTTATCTCCATATTCTTAGTTATTAGTATTTCTATATAAATTTTAAAATCAGTTTGACAATTTTCACAAAAAATCCTGCTAATATTTTGACTTGGATAACTGTGAATTCTATAGATAAATTTTAGGAGAAATATCACCATTGCCATATTAAATTATTGACTCTTCTTATTCATGGATATATTTGCCATTTGTCTCCATATATATTAATTTTATAAGATAGATGAGTAGATAGGTGACAGATAGATGGATAGATAGACAGATTCTTCAAGATATATTTGAAGGAAAAGAATAAGATTGAAGAAATATTTCAACTTGATAATAATATTTATTAAGAGATTGATATATTGATGTGAGGATATGTTTTACCTCTTATTAGATTAAATCAGTTCTTTTAATTTTTACTTGGAATAGGCATTTATCAAATATGGATAGGATATAGAATTTTATCATTTTCAATGTCTATTAGATAATTGTGAAATTTTTATAAACAAATCTGTTGGGGTGGGGGTCGTCTTGTGGAAAGCAAACCAGGGACCGCCCCGCCTGCATTCCTCACCGGGGCCTTTTGGGTCCCGTCTGTCGCGAGCCACACAGCACCCACTGTCTGTACCAGCACCAATTGTCCAGCTAGTTGGTGGCCCTGGCTGCCCGGGGAGAGAGCTCAGCCTCCCCTGCTCGCCGGCGCGCGGCGCCCAGGCTCAGCCCAGGCAAACAAGGGCAAGATAAATCCTATGACTTAAAAAGGGAAAAAATCAATAATAACAAGAGCAGGAATTAAAAGAACAATAGATAAAATTGTCCCATAGAGAGGATCAGCACAGACAAAATATTTTTTGCCAGTAATAACCCTTGTAAACTATTGTCAAGACTTAACACAACAAAGCATTTTCTACCCCAGGGAAACTGCCTAATCTAGTATTTATACATTTTGAAAGGGACTAACACAAAAGTATGAGTAACTAGGAAAAGATAAAGAAAGAAGTCTTGTTTTTTTGTGAACAGAAAAATCAGGTTCGTTGCATGGTGAAAATCATAACAATGGTTTCTGTAATATTTCCCGTAAGAGTCGATTGAGAATTAAATTTAAATTTTATGATCAAGTTTTTTGTTTCTGATTGGCAGTATTTTCTTCTCTTAGTTTTCCTTATTCTCTGAAGTACTAGCCCAATTCCTTGGCTTTTAGCCACCATTATCATTTCTCTTGTCAAAAGACCACTTTCTGTTCTACTGCAAGATCTTAGGGCTCAGATTCTGATGAAGTCATTTTAGAAGAGTTTCAGAAACTCTTCCCAATTCTTATGTCTGTGGTATTGAGAGTAATAAAGCAGTATTAAGATGGAATAAAATATTAGTTAACCTGAGAAGAAAAATAGTTATTTGACAGAAATAAGTACATATATATAAAAGTGGTTTATCTTCTCACTTATCTCAGTTAAAAATTTCTGCTCATTTCACCTGATGTTTACATTTTGGGGAGGAAAACAAATCACCAGATATGTTATGTATCAGCAATCTTCTTTGGTATGTTCTTTTTTTCTTTAAAGAGATATAATTACAAGATTTATGTACATATTTCTATCTTTTTACTTCGGCAAAGTTTTTAGTAATAAAATTTTAGTTATACTAAAACA
Organism: Equus quagga; assembly: GCF_021613505.1. Lineage (NCBI taxonomy): Eukaryota > Metazoa > Chordata > Mammalia > Perissodactyla > Equidae > Equus > Equus quagga. The sequence goes on from NC_060269.1 coordinate 22,596,185, forward strand.
AGGCTGCTATATTACATGTTGACACAGAACATTAAACTGTTATATCTCTTTTACCTCAAAGGAAATTTTAAGGATGATTTGACATTTTCATTGTTCCCTGTACATTTTTATTGAGCTTTCATAACAAAGAAAACTATGTATTATTTTGCTGAAGTGACAATAATTTAGAATCCACCAGTATGTTAGTCATTTATTTATCTTCTACAACATACATTGTTTAGTACTTTTCTTAGTAGATTATTATCTATTATCGTGTCCAATTACCACTTTTATTTTTTTTTTCTGCTTTTTCTCCCCAAATCCCCTGGTACGTAGTGGTATATTTTTAGTTGTGGGTAATTTTATTTATTTATTTTTTTGAGGAAGATTAGCCCTGAGCTAACATCCTCTGCCAATCTTCTCTTTTCTAGCTGAGGAAGATTGTCCCTGAGCTAACATCTGTGCCCATCTTCCTCTACGTTATATGTAGGACGCCTGCCACAGCATGGCTTGATAGGCAGTGCATAGGTCTGTGCCCAGGATCCTAACCAGTGAACTCCAGGCCGCCAAGGCAGAGCCTGTGAACTTAACTGCTACACCACCAGGCCAGACGCTCCAATTACCACTTTAGAACAATACTTGAAAAATCTCTATTCTGGCGACTGTGACAATGAAAAATTTTGATTCTTTGTATTTTCACATTGCAAAAATACTGAATATTCACAATTATTGATTCTAATATTTATTTCCATGTAACCTAGAAAATTTAATTATATGTTCTTTCAGTTGAACACTTCTTTTCCTTTAAAATTATTTTAAATTTTTAAAAAGTTGAAATGGCAAGCCATTTGAGTTACAATAAAATTAATTGATTTGATTCTAATCTGAATTTCTTACAATAATTTCCACAGTATAATTTGAATCCTTTTTAGCAGGGCTTTAAAAACTTTGAAAACTCTCATATTTTAACCAAAGGTAAACATGAGTTTATAAAAACGTAATTTTAATATTAAAATATCTTGATTTAAGTGTTAGACAACCAAATTTAAAGAAAACAAATAACCTTATAATGAGGAATTATGTCCAGAATATATTAGAATCTCAAATTTAATTAGTTTTTAAGAATTCAGGTAGATGAATACATTTTACTTTCAATGCAAAATAATGATGCTTCTCTATTATTTGTTTGACAATTTCAATTTTTTTACTTAAGTAGAAAACTATTTCTACTATTTTTGAAGCAATACTAACTTCATTGCCATCAAAACACTAATTTGCACTTAATATATAAATGAGTTTGAATAAATGTAACTTAAACTGATGAAGTGGTTTATTATTTTGCATAAGCTAGCTCAAACATGGCATTTATCTGTTTAATAAAAATTACCCAAATTACACTGGTTTACAGTATTTTATCCTACTCTAAGCTGACATAAAAGCATGTTGATTGCTTGTTTAGGGATAAACTGCGTGAACAGGTGTATTGACAGTGGCATGCTCTATCACTGTGGGGGCATTTTGGGACAAAAGATAGGCATATCTCTTTTGTATTTGATTGTGTATGACCAGGCATTGGTTTTTGCCTGTCTGGGAAGATGCTTAGGAGTCTACATTTTAGAAAAATTAGTGCATAAAATCCAGAACCTAGTAACTGATAATACGAGAAATTCAGAAATACTTTTCTACTTTTTAAAAGTCTATTTTCATCTAGATTCCATTGACCATTCAGGGAGGACAGACACTAAAAAGGCCCTTGTTCAGTTTAAAAACATGAGAAGTAATATTTAATAGTAAATCTCTTTCATTGACATGTTCAGTAATAAAATATCCACGTAGTTATCTTTAAAAGTTGTCTATCTATAAATTTACATTGCCTTTACACTTGATAGTGATATAGAAAGTACAAATGTAATCAAAGGTGGGAATGCCAACTATAAACAAAATTGGCAGTTTGCATTATGTACAATTAATGCAAAAGCTAAAGAGAATAGTTTCTTGATCTTTGTTCTCAAATCAAACATCTACATGAATGCATATTAATGGTTTCTTAAAAATTATTAAAGTAATAAATTATTATTATTTCCAGTCAATTGAAAACTAAATTTTTTGACTTAAAGCCACGTAAGAAATAAAGAGCAAATACCATCAATACATTTTCCCAATTTAGAATTTTAGCACTCAGAAATAATTTACTCTAATGAAATAAAGAGAACAATTCAGCTATTTAAAAGTAGTTTTAATGTTTTAATAATTTATTTGAAACATTCTAAAAATAGCTTAACTGAAGAAAACCAGCTAACATGTATTATGAAATACCCCTATAGCCATTTTAAGGATAGCTAGTGGTTTGACTCATTGACTCATATCAATATTTTGTTTAATAATCATATTTAGATATAATTATTAATAATTTTTAAGGAATACCAGATAATAGCCCAGTTATTTTTATATTATACATATACATACACGTTATTTTCTTACATAGTGTGTGTTATCATTCCGACCTAAGAAATGTGAAGATATTTTCAGAAGGATGTTTTGCCACGTCCAGGGTCACTCAGTTCGTAAGTGGAAAGGCTACAATTCAAACAGGGGTTATCCAAGTTCAATTCCAGTGTTTTTTATGGCATTATCAGTCAAATTGTTCTTTATTTTTACTGATTCTATTATGAATAGCCCAGAAACAACTGGAAATTTTCAGTCAAATGACCTGTTCCCTGTTTTACACCCCCCCCCAATCTTCCCATGTGCAATTTCCATACATATCTTATTTGTATCCATTGCTAAGAACATCCATATTGCATTTATTCACAAATGCATGTGTATCCTGCTAAAAATGGTTCCGAGAGGAATATTTCTTTATCTTATGAACTCACTTATCAAATTCTCTCTTTTGTCCAATTTCTTCTTTCGTCTTCTGATACCGAAGGTGTTTTGAAAGCCCTGATATTTCTGTTTAAGGATATATGGGAAGACTGGGTGTGATGTGTATGTTTGGGGAGATAATGACTGAAAGTCTAAATGTTTTTTGCATGGCTAAGGTTTAAATACTTCTGGAATGCAGTGGTCAATGATTTTAGTAAAAAACGTAATTATAGTTACAGAAGTTGTGGCTTAATTCAAAATCTATGACATTTAGAAGTAATTGCAAAAGATGCTCCAGGTTTCGGTGATCTCAATTACTTTCAGTCACTCTTACAATTACAATGCAGCTCTTATGCCATTTGTATAACATACAGCCCCCTTCATGTACATTTGTCAACTCTTCATATTGAAATAGCAAATATATAATGTAATTTGAAACCAAGTTGCATAAAAGCAGGTAAATATTAAAGTAAAAATCTAAAAACATTGCAAGCCTATGTTATATCTCAAACTGTATCTTATTGATTAAAACAAACACATTTATGGATGCAATAAGGGACAAAATAATAAACTAACCACCTCTTATTTTTGTTGCTAATTCTGGTACTACTACTAATGTAAATGTGCAAAAGAAAACAAATTTCAGAGTAGGTACAAAAATATAATGTTTTTTCAGCAAATATGCATATTCTAGCTAATTAAATGAAAGGATTAAAATAACACATTTCACTTTACTAAGCACTAGAAGAATATTTAATGTTTTTGTTTACTCTTACAGTATATACATATACAAATGTATACTAAGCCCAAACATGTGTGATAAAACTATCAAATAATATAGAAAAAAACTTAGTATCTGTCACAGAAGACTAGCCAATGTGAGGATGCTTTGAAATATTCACCATGGATCTTTTAGGTTAATTATCTCTTGAAGTTTCTTTTCCATAAAACATGTATTGTTCAGTGGTAGTGATTTTTCTCAAAATAAAATGTCTATGTCTGTGTATGTTAACTATTTATGCACAGTTTCTATAAAATTTGGCTTGCCTATCTAAATGTCAATCTTTATTTCTAAAAGTGATATGAAACTTTATTGGAGTATAGAGCAAGTCCAAACCAAGATTCTTTGATGCCATAAGGCAGAATCTAAACCTTAGTCAGTGGACTTCCTGCAAATCTACATAGGTTTCCAAGAATGCCAGTCTGGCAAGCAGGGATACCTTCCGGGTGTGCAACCTGCACAGCCACTTAAGGCCCTGTACTCAGAAGTGTGTCATGCTTGTTTTAATGTTCCAGCGTTGCCAGCTCAAAATTCTTAACAATTTTTGAACAAGAGGTCCTGTATTTTCAGTTTTCACTGAATCTCACAAATTATGTAGCTGGTCCTTCTCACAGGGTGCCAGAAGGAGAGTGAGATTGTAAAGTGTTTCTGGATAAACTCTGAGACTTCTTGACCACAGCTGTATACTCTCAGGAATCAGGTTGAAATTTTTTATTCTTCATCCCGAATCCTCAACCTTAATATCAGGACGCACAGTCAGTTACGACAATACTAATATTAGGTAAAAAAAATTAAAGTAATAAATGTTAAAGGAACAAAAGAAAGACATTTTAGCTATGGCAATTTTGAATTAATTTAGATGCAATTAAAAATGTCTGAATCTTTTGATGTGAATATTGACAAATATTTGAGGAAGAAATTATTAATTCCAGTAGATTAGGAGATTTTAATACAATTCATCTAGAAACTGACACATCAAGGAGAAAAAATAGTTACAAGAATTTGGAAGATTTGATGAAAACCATTTAGAAACCCAGCCTAATGTATACATAGTAGTCTAAGCTCAAAAGAGAAAGAATATAAATTATTTTCAAAATTTTATGGAATAAGTAGAAAAAAGTGTGCAAGGTACTTAGCCAAAAAGAAGTTCTTAAATAAATGTCAAGTAATTGATATTATATGGGCCCTCTTTTCAGAGAACAAAGCATTGAAATTAAAATCCTACAGTAATCACCGTTAAAACGCTAGAGTAATAATTCCTGCAGGCAAGATCCATTGATGAGCAAAACATTTAAGGAGAAATGGGACATTTGCAAAAGCTTAAAATATCTGCCCTCCCAGATTTAGAAATTACAGTGATGATGAAATATGAATATAAATTATTTCATACTCCTCCCTTCAGGAAAGGAACTCAACACCCTCCCCTTGTGTTTGGCTGGATTTAGTTACTCCGTTCTAACAAATAGAGAATGGAAAGTGAAAAATATTAACTTTAGAGTGGAGATATCTGATAAACACAACTATAATTAAATGATCAATGTTAACATTACTTGTGATAAATCACCTATGACCTATTATGAAGCATACACCATTAGAGAACAATTTCATTGGATCCATGTACCAACTTTTCAAAGGTGTTTTAAATAATTAAAAGGAATAAATTATCAAAAATGTAATAAATGATTTAAATTCGTATGTCTAAGGAAACTTTTTATTGAAGTATAATATATACAAAGTTATATATATCGCATTAATTGTATTTAATATATACAAATATATAATATATACAAAAAATATGTCATAAGCATACCCAGCCCAGAAAAGTTTTATAGCAAACACACCAACGAAACCACCATCCATATCCAGAAATATATTATTAACAAAATCCTAGAAGCCGCCTTCCTAATCATGGTTGTTGTCCCCCGAAGATGAAGTCATATATATGGGTAACTTCAAATGATCTTAATCCATAGGTGATTTTTGTTGCTGTTGTTCACCATGATTTGGTTTTAACTCTACTTTATCCCTTGCTTGATTATTGATAGATTCAAAAGTAACCTGTCCTTAATAATACATACAACACTTGATATGAATGTTAATCTAGAGGTGATTCGAATCCAGGCTGACACTTTGGAGTTAACTGAGACCCTGGTCGCCTCAGATTTTTACAAGTTACATTGCATTACCAGGACTATTCATTTGTTGGTTTTAAAATCATAGGGTTTTAAAAAATTATTTACCCCAAATTATATAAACACTATAGAAATACACAACTTTAAATTTAAGAAGTCATCATAATTTCACCTTCTGCCCAGTAATCATGTTTACCAATTTGGTCATTCCCAAATTAAGAGTAAGGAGGTTACAGCTTTCAATTAAAGATGACGGACAATCACTGAAATGTGTTAAGCATAATAGTGACAAACTCAACATTACTTGTGATGAAAATAGATTATTCTACAACATTCTAAATCTCAGGAAAGTTTGATTAAATTTGGTGTTAAATATGGGTAAATCAAGGATTGTTCTGGAGCAGAATCTGCTCAGGATGATTTTGCTTTTCATTTCACGTACTTTTCAAAAACGAGTTTTTAGTATATCCACACTTGAAATCATTATTACTATCTAGTTTGGGAAAATTTTTGTTACTTCAAAGAAAACACCATACACATTAGCACTCACTCCTCATTTAATGCATTTCCATTTAAAATAATTATTGATAAGGAAGGACTTAAATTTGTGGGTTGGGTACTTCTTTTCTATGTCATGTCTTTTTCCCCTCTAGTCTTCCATTTCTGCCTTCTTTTGTGTTAAATAGATCCTGTGTAGTGTACCATTTTAATCCTTTTGTCATTTCTATTACTATATTATATTTTTGAGTTATATTTTCTTAGTGATTGTTCTGGAGATTACAATTAATATATTATTTTATAACAATCTAGTTCAGATTAATACCAACTTAATTTAACAGTGTATGAAAATTTTGTTCCTGTATAGCTCTGTCCCCTACTGCCTCTTTTGTTTTAATATCATCATAGAAATTATAGGTTTATACATTATATATCTATAAAACCAGGTTTACATTATTGCTTTATACAAGTTGCTCTTGAGATAGGAAGAAAAATTTATACTGCCTCTTATTTTATATTTATAGTTCTTTTGCTGGTGTCCTATAATTCTTTATGTTGATTTGACTTACACCCTAGTGTCCTTTCATCTATGCCTTAAGCACTGTTGATATAGGGTGGTTTTGCTAGTGAAGGCTTCTCTCAGTTTTTGTCTATCAGGGAATGTCTTCATTTCTCCTTTATTTTTGAAGAAGAGTTATTGGACAGAGAATTCTTGGTGGACAGTCTTTGTCTTTCTGCACTTTGAATATGTCATCCTACTGTCTTCTGGCCTCCCTGGTTTCTGATGAAAAATGGTGGTTAATCCTATTGAGGATCCCTTTTACATGGATTGAGCTGCTTCTCACTTGCTGCTTTCAAGATACTTTTTTTGTTTCATTTCTATGGCTTGACTGATGTGTCTAGTTGTGACTTTCTTTGAGTTTATCTTACGTAGAGTTTTGTTGAGCTTCTTCAATATGTAGATAAATGTTTTTCATCAAAGTTGGTTAATCTTCTGCTATTATTTCTTCAAATATTCTTTCTGCCCCTTTCTTTCTCCTTTCCGTCTGGTACTCCCATTGATGAATGTTGATATGTTTCATGATGTCCCACATGTCTCCGACTATGTTCACTTTTTGTCATTCTTCTTTTCTGTTGTTCAGAAAGGATAACCTTGATTTTTTTATTTTTGTCTGTTCAAATCTGTATCAAGCCTTTCTATTGAATTTTTCATTTCAGTTATTGTACTTTTTATGTCCAGAATTTCTTTTCAGTTCTTTATATAGTTACTATCTCATTACTGATATTCTATATTTGTTGAGACACCTTTCTCTGCACTTTCATTTAGTTTTTTAGACATGCTTTCTTTCAGTACTTTGAATATATTTCAAACAAGTAATTTTAGGTCTCGGTCTACTAAGTCCAAAATCTGGGCTTCCTCAGGCACAGCTTCTGTTGATTAAAGGCCCTGTATATAGGCTGTACTTTCTTGTTTCTTTGTATATGTTATAGCTTATTTTGTCAAAAATTACTTAGCCTAAGCCTCAGGTTGCTCATATGTATAAAATGGGGACAAAAATAGTGTATCTCATAGGGTTGTTGTAGGTATTAAGTAAAATGAGACATATCAAGTACTTAATATAGTATTCAGTCCATTGTAAGCATTCAGAAGTGCTATTCATTATCATAATTATTATCAGTCATACTATTACTACCAATACCGTATGTAATTTTAATATTCTGATTTTTAACCAATACTTCTCAAATCAGTACCAGTTTTTGCATATTTCTGAATTTGAAACACAAGAAAAAGTAAGAAAGAGAAAAATAAACATATTTTATTTTATTAAATTATGGCATTTAGTATTCAATGATGACTTTAATACATTTTCCCAAATCTTCACATTATGAAGTTATAGATAAACAATTGATAAGAGAAGACAGCTATGTTTAGATCATGGCCTCTTAGTTTACCCCTTCTTTTCCACTGACGTTTTTATGCACTGTGACAAATTTGTCTGTTTTTTTGTAATAAAATTGGAGAATGAGACATATGGATTCGATATGAATGTGTCAATGTTAGAAGTTTAATATGCATTGTTATTTTCTGCTTACTACTCTCCTCAGCAAAATTCCACATTTTTAGGACAATCTACAATAACAAGTCTGAGCAATAAACGTTCACTATATAATGATAAGAGTTTTATTATTATTATTACTTGCTTTTACAAGAATGGCATCATACTTTCTCACTTAATAAATAATGGAAATCCCTTTATGTTTCCAGCTATAGATCTAATTCTTTTTAATAGCTAATTATTCTTTTCTTTTATGGATAAAACAAAATTTATTTTTGCAACTAAAACGTTGTTGCAACAAAGTTCCTTATGCATATTTCCCTATACTCTCCTCTATTACTAAAAAGTAGATAATAAATAGTGAAACATATGGAGCAGGGAATTAATTATTTTTAATTGCCCTTTTTCTGATTACTCTGTTGAGAGGTAAAATGCATATTCTCCTTCTCCAACAATACATATGAAAGACTTTTACATTCACTAGCTGTGAATTCTTTCTTAAAGTGAAGAATTTATTTTTTTTATTTCTTGACTCCTTGTGACTTTGAATCACAACTTAAATGCTTATTATTGGGAATTTCTCTTTTGTGAACTGTGTGTTAACATTTGGCCAGTATTTGTATTGAGTTCTCTTTTTTCTAAACTAAATTGTGTAAGCTTAGTCCTTATTTTAAGTTTTGAATATTTCATTAGTTACATTGTAACCCTCCATCCTCCAATGAGGCTTTTGTTTGTTCCTTTGAATGTGTATTTATTCGTTTTTTGCTCTTTAAAGTTTTATTTTCATACATATCTTTTCATTTTTTAATTTTGGGATTCATATCTTTCTTTAGGAAACATTTCTCACTCCAAATTTATAAAAATACACATTTAATTTTACATTTTTGGTTTAATTATTTAATTTTAATTCTTAATCCTTCTCAAATTAGTATTTGTATGTGAATTAATGTGGGAAACTACCTTTATTTTTTCCCAGATCATTTCAAAATCTATCAAAATGTCACCTTTATCATACATGTTCTTTCTTTCTTCCCTACTTTCTTTCTTTTTTTTTTTTTGAGGAAGATTAGCCCTGAGCTAACATCTACAGCCCATCCTCCTCTTTTTTTGCTGAGGAAGACTGGCCCTGAGCTAACATCCATGCTCATCTTCCTCAACTTTATATGTGGTATGCCTACCACAGCATGGCTTGACAAGCGGTGCGTAAGTCCACACCTGGGATCCAAATCAGCAAACCCCAGGCCGCCGAAGCAGAATGTGTGAACTTTTCTGCTGTGCCACCAGGCCAGCCTCTCATACGTGTATTTTTCATACAAATCTGTTCATTATGGTAGGAATAGTATTGTGATTAAAGTGATTTTAGAGAAAGTTTGCTCTCTGGTAGGTATATCCTTTCATTGTTGTCCTTATTTTAAAATATTTTCTTAGTATTTCTGCTTCTACTTTCAATGAGATAAATAATTGACAACTAGGCAATGGCCATCAAATACCTATTATTTGCCAGATACTTTTCTACATACTGTGGCTAGGTCAACGATTAAGACCCACAATGGTAATAAAAAGGAAGTTGAAGAATAGATCCAATCAGTGGCAGTAGCACCATTTAACCATTTCTCATAGATGCTCATAGTCTTCGTCTTTCACATGGTTTCATAGAAATGATGCAATTTTATTTTTTATTTCCACTTTGACCAAGGGATTTCAATAGGAATTTTAAAAAATTTTCTATGAAAGAGACACATTTTCATTAACGTCTATTTTATTCTATTTTATTCAGAAAAGGCTTTCTATTTTTTTTAACATATTGAAGTTTCATTTGTGACTCAATATATGACTAAATTTTCTAAATGCTCCATAGAACTTGAAAAGAAAGTATATTTTCATTATTTCTCTTTTAGGGTTTCATATATATTTAAGAATTAAGTTTTTCAGGTCTTCTGTAATCTTACTAAATTTTGTCCACTTGATTGCATATGACAGGTATGTGAATTTTAGCGAGCCATACCCCTTATATTGTTTATTCATGTTAAGTGTTTTCTTCTGAGATTATTTTGAAATATTAAGTTATTGTCTCCATGTTGTGTGTCCTCAATTTCTGATATGTTTGTATTTTCTGTTGGAATGTTATTTGGTTCAATTTTGCCTTTTTAACACATTAATTTGAAGGGGATGCTATTGTATTTTCTACTTCCCATGGATAAATGTGGAGGATTTTAGGGGCCTGTTGATGGACATTTATAGCGGAGTATGTGCTATCATAGCTTCTAGCTTCCCAGCTTGAAGACTCTCTTCAATTTGTTTATCAGAAAAGCCTTAAAATATGGCCTCAATACAGAAGTACCATCCCTCCAAATCAAGTCTAGTCAAGAACATTTGATAGTTTCATGATGGAATCTAAGTCCATCAGGCCCCTCTGTGCGGACTGTCAGAAATTCTCCATGACCCTACATGACCCTGTGTGCTCCTGAATATACAATTTGGTTTCTGTAGCAGTATTCTTCCACCAGGGTGAAACTCTGGAAAGAAGCACTTGTTAGACATTTTTGAGATTTGTTAGGACTTATAGCCACATTCCCTCTGGTAACCTCATATCCACACAGAGTTTTCCACATTCACCCATAGTTCAGAGCCAGCAAGGAATTGTCCTAATTCCTTTATTCTCAGATATATCTCCCTGTGTTTCCACAATGGCCACAGTCTCCTCTCTTTTAACGGTGTGTAGTTGGTAGCAAGGTTGTGATTGCTGTAGAGTCAATTGATGTGTATTAATAAATTTATTTAATTTACATTCTTTTAGAATTTTTTTTTTTTTTTGGTCTCTTTGGCTTCAATAGAAAGACAAAATCTACAAGGTGGAATATCGCTATAAAGGCCTATGTTAGATTTACAGCTGCTCTACTCTGCTATTTCCTTAGTGTCAGTACTAAAGTAACAATTCCAAAATAGAATAAAAACACTGTAAATGGCCTTGGCTCAGTGAGCTCGAGCTTCTAAACTTCCAAAGTGTGTAAATCTAAATTTATTTGATTATTTGTGGTAAAGATGTCAAAACTGTATTATAGTGATGATTTACTTTTGTCTAAGACATTTTAATGAATGCAAACACACGTAACTGAATCTACATATCCTTTAAAATAAGGGAGATGCATATTTCAAATGTAACAAATTCACAGTTGAATGACTAACGGGGACATATAAACCCCATTTATCTATTGTTGAATAATCTAATGGCAGTTTGATGCCAAAAAGTGACAAAAATTAAATATCAACTCAAGTTAGGGGAATTTCTACGTCTAAATGAAAAGAGAATTATGATATATTTAGGGTACAAAATGAATTGTTATGGAAGTTATTGAGACAGTAGTCATTTTAGCTTCTGCTGAATGAGAATAAAGAAAACTGGTACATTATAATTAAGAGAAAAAGACAAAAATTTACTTTCAAAATTTGTAGTTAAACCAAACAGTATAGTGTAGGTCATTTGATGATTAGCAGTATAACACATCAAGGTGTTTCATAATTGTTTATTCTTCTCTGAATCAGACCAGGAGCCAATAGTTGTATTTAGGTAATGATTATAATCACAGCACAACATGTTAATCCTGTTTTATTAGGATAAAATACTTTGGTTTAAAATCAATAAACATGCATGTTTCTTCTTCACAGTAATTCTATGAAAAGACTAGTATAATTTGGGAAACTCATCTTGGCAAGAATGAATTTATTCAAGTCAGTCACTCAGTGAGCATCCCTGGGGGATAGAAGCCTGTGTATGGTCCTGTGAAGGATGACGACGTAAGCAACTGACCACCTATTTCCTCAATGCAAGGATAGTCAAAGAGTAATTTAAACATCTCCAAAATAATTAGAATACAAGACAGGCTTTAAAACAAACAAAAGAAGCAATGTTAATTCATGAGAGCAAGAGAGTGCAGAAGCAAAACAAAATACTCTTGCTTTCATAAACTTACATTGCTTCTATTGTCTGCTTGCTTTAACAACAAACTTACAAAGAAGTAAACTTCCCAAAATATTTCAAAAGAGTTTATAACTACTATCGTATTAGAATCTTGCCATTTGAAGCATGAGGTTAGTGCACGAAAGGAAATATTTTCTGAATAGCGAAAATATATATAATTCCACAAAACTATCAGGACCACGAATCAATTTTGTGGTTGCATTATGAATTCTATGATCTGAGCAAAGTAACCTGATTTAAATACCACTTATATAAAAATCTCTGTCCAGATCTCAGGAACTGATACAGCTCTTAATAGGAACAAGCGTCATCAGTGGAGAGGGAAAGACAGCGGATGATGTGATTATGGCAGAAGATGATTGTCTTACTCCACTTGGACTGCTATAATGAAATGTCATGGACTTAGTGGCTTGAAGGATAGAAATTTACTTCTCACCCTTCTGGAGACTGGGAAGTCCAAGAACAAGCTGTGACAAGGCAGGTTTCATTCAGGGGCCTCTTCTCTTGGCTTGTAGGTGGCAGCTGTTCCACTATGTGCTCCCATGAACTCTTTGTGCCTGTATGAAGAGAGAGCTCTGGTCTTTCTTCCTCTTTTTTTAAAGGCACTAATCCTCTGCTGGGGCCCACCCTCATGATCTCATCTAAACCTAATTACCTTCCAAGGCCCCACCTCCAAATACCATTACATTGGAGGTTAGGGATTCAAGGTATGAATTCGGAGGGGACACAAACATTCAGTCCATGATGATAATGAATAAAAAGAATGGCAGGTCAATAGTATATTGATATAGATAACCCGTTGAATAGGAGGAAAGGAAAAGGGGTAAAAGAAACGGAAGAATCTTTTATATAAACATTTAGCCCCAGTATTTTTGATCAATGTTACTCTATTAATGCAAAACAATTAGCTATTTCTTGTGATAGATTTAAATGGATAAGGTAGCTAGTAAAAGTCTTTGTTAGTATGTATTCATATTTTTTCATTATCAAGCAAAATGATATATTGACTTCAATCAGTGTAATCTTTCTTCTTAATTTCGAGTCTATGATTTTAATTAATGTAACTAAGGCCAGCAACTAGTAGACCTAATATTACTGATTGACTGACAATTGCTATGTTTGTCAGTTGATGCCTGTAAGTTTATGCCCCAGCTGCCATTAGTCACTAAACAGCTCACTGGCATTATTTTTCTGTTTCTTTCCAGATGGTAGGCAAAGATGAACCAAACTGTAAGGTATGTATAAATAAAACATATTTATTTGCTAACATAAGTACACTGACGTCAAAAGTAAACCTCATAAATTATTTTAAAAAGAAAAAAATTAGTTGTTAAAAGTCCATTTCAACTGTGCATTTTTTATTATCTTAACATTTTTCATTATCTTAAGGATCATCAATAAAATGTCTGTGTTTTTTTTACTTTATAGCATCATGATATCAAGGGCCTTTTTAAAAACAATGTTCAGATAAAGTTTATGATGATGCTTTAGAGATCCTAATTCAGGAGGATTTACTGAATTAAAGTATCTATGCCTCTAAAGGGCAAACATTTAATAAGAGAATATAAAAGTGTTATTAAAATAAATGATTGTAATGAGGATTTTCACTTAAGGGCCATTTATAAGGTGTTAACCCCCTTACGCTTCCCTGTGTTGACTAACTCTGATAATTTTAAAATATAGCTGCATCAAGAGTTCCCAATACTTGGGCTAGAATGATAACATCTCAACTCGCAGTATTGGACGTGACACAGCAAAAGAAGTGTAGAATAAAATTTTTAAAATTTACTGCTGTTTTTCTAAATTATACAAGTGGCGTTTGATTAAATTTGTTGAATGTGAAACTGTGAAGGATCTAAGATATCCGGCTACATGTGCAGATAGATATTGGGGGGGTGACACATGTACATACACACATAAAACACACACTGTAACAGGAACATGGAACATGAGACCTTAGAATCAGGGATCAGGACATTTATTTACTCACAGAGCAGCTTTCATGACTCTCCATGCCCCAATTCCGGAGAAAGTCACACAGTGAGGGCCACATGTACCCAGAGGATACTATAACAGGGTTTGCATGAAAGGAGGACGCTAAAATTTTGAATTTCAGAGACTTTACAAGATAATCGGCAAAGCAGTCCATCTGGTCTTTCTCAGAGAGCAACATTTTCCCTGAAAGGTAAATAAATCCTATCTGAAGATTCTAGGTTGGCAAATCCTGGGATCCAAACAAATGACTAAAGAGATGTTTCTAAATCTCTCCAAGGGTCTCTATTTTTTAAGGTTTCTATTCAATTATCCTTTAACTCAGGTTGCCGGAAATCTTTCTTCAGAAAGACCTGACCATGCAGAAAGGTGAAAATATTTGTAGAGCATTGTTTCCCAACAGTTCCATCCCTCAATCCTGTGTGGCCTGGCTTCTGGCAACTTTTTCATCTATGTACCACTGAATTGGCCATTCTGATTAATCTGAGTGACAGGGCTTGGACCAAAGCCATTCAGTTTGTCTGATACAGCACTTGATGAGCACCATTATCAGCAGGAGTCAGAGCAGCAGGATGAGACTAACCTGCAGTACTGATTTCAGTTATGACCACAGGTCCAGAATCTTGCCAATCGCACAAAACCCATAAACCATTAAAGTCCATTTTAGAAAGTCAGGTAGCTTTCTCCTTAGATTTCTGTATGGACCTTTGCACTGGCCCAAGGCATTAATTCAGATAAAGCACCAATGACTGCACAGATGCCAGTTGGCTCTAAGGAGAAAGTCTAGGCCATTGACAAATTTTGAATTAGCTTTTCAAATTGGATGACTCTTTTGTGGGTAAAACTGTCTCCCTAGTATTAGTGAATAATGAGTCACATATACCTCCAGCAAACTACTCAAGTAACTGAGTATCCCTATTTTAAAGAGATCTCTGCTGCCGTCTGAGGGCTATATCCTTTACCAGTGGTCATTCCTCAAACACTTAAATGTCTCTTAAACCACTCCTATGTGCAAATCACATGGTTGTATGAATGAGGAGCAAATCAATGCAGGCATTTCACACAAGAAATGCAATCGTGAAGCAGACATGGTACCCCTGGAAAGAATTATTGAGGCCTCACAAGTGGGATATACATCAGTCAGAAGGCACAAGTTGCCAGTGACACCCTAGGCATTCCTGAGGGACCTTCCACCAGCTGGTAAGCCTGAGGTAGCCCAGTTCAGTCTGAATACTAGAGTCTATTCTTTGGTTTCAGAGGAATTGCTTGAGGGTCATCAATTCAATCTGTCTTGCTTGTCCATGACACCCATTCATCTACCCCACAGAATTACCGTGAATGGAGGAACAAGAAACATCGGAGTCTTTTGCATGTAAAATGTAGGAGCTGAGGCCATCTCCTTTTGTCTCATGGTCAGAGCTCTCTGGTGAGAAATGCCAGACTCAGACTTTAAGGTATTTGTAACTGTTTGTGAGAGCAATACCAGGGTATTTTCCTTCCTGAGGAAAGCTTGATGGGCAGTTCTGAAAAACAATGATCATTATTGCCCCCGACTCCCTGCACTTTCCAGGATTTAAAGAGTCCCCCTCAGGTGTCTGAGATTTTTCCTCTTCATTTTCACAAAGTAAGTCTGTCCTATTTCAGTAGCTATAAATTTACATTTTTTTCCCAATCACCCCTTACTCTTACCCAGACTTTATCTAGAAGGATTTGGTACAGGAAGGACAAAAGCTTTTTCATATAATTTAATCAGAAGTAAACATGAAAAAAGGTCCCCTTTTTTTTTCAGGCTGCCAGCCTGAGGATGTGCCAACCAGGCTGACCCGGGGGTTGGTGTTGAGAGAAAGAATGATATCATGACCAGGAATGATCAGGGCAGAACTCTGAGTTTTCAAAATATAACCCTGAAATTCCCCCATTCCTTTCATCCTGATTATTATCCATGCATTGGCCTAGAGAAGATAATCCCTTTCTGGGGACAGTTGCATTTAGAAAACAAACAAACAAGCAACAACCAGCTACCTTACTAAGGCTGATCAGAAGAAAAAGAGGGGAGTGAAGTCATTCTATCAACTCATTGTTGAATAGCTCCTGTCCTAAATCACACATCATTATCAAACTATGATTGGTCCAAAAAGCCAAACACATGCTACAAATTAGCTTCCTACAACATGAGTACGGCCAGAGTCAGCTATTCAGTAGATTGGACAGAAGGCTAAAAATCTGAAGCTGTCAATGTGTTAGGAGAGATTGAGGACACACTCCATGCAATGTGGCATCCCCAACCTAGAGATGAAAAGGGCATCTTTGACAGAAAGTGTAAATGTGACTGGCAGTTATTGTCCCTCCCTCAGAAACAAAGAGCTCAATTTCAGTTGCTTTCATCAGAAAATACAAGAATACAATATCTTGGCAAGATATAATTGCAAATTATATCTACATAACTGACTCAGACACAATCACGATCCATTTCCACAGCCACATCCCCAAAAAAGGTGTCCTTAAATCTTCATCAGTCTCGGTGTCTCAGTTCTGTCCATGGAGCAGAATGACAATACTATACTTGCTTTCAGTTTGGAATACCCAGTACTAAGGCTAAAACCTACAGCAGATACTGCCATGGGTTTCAGCTGTGCTAAACATCAGTGTAGTGGAGGAAGACGTTTCCTCTACCTGCTCTGGGTCCTTCTGGCCAGACAACAAATTAAAGTCACATGAGACAAAATAACAGGAGAAAATTAAACAAAGTTTTATAAAATGTATGCACGGCAGAGGCTCAGGCAAATTGAGCAACTCGCCAAAATAGCGGAAGCTCTCACCTTAAATACCACCGTCAGGTAAAGACAAAGGAGGATGTTGGACATGGGGCAAGTTGATCATGGGAGGTTACCAAAAAAGCACAGTAAACAAGGGTAAGGTTATTATGCAGATTCAAGTCCTTGCCTTAGGCATTGATTAAGAGTTTCTAGAGATAAAGGCATCCCTCCTTCCTGGTAGAGAGAGGGAGACATCTTTACAGATGGAGATTTCCTTTACAAATGTAAATGTCTCTTAACAAAGGGTAAGTAAAACCTACTTTTCAGGGTTTCTTTCCTGTGTGCAGTTTTTAAAAGTAAACAGCTGAAAATAATCCTCATGCCAAAGAGGTGTATCTTAGGCTTGTTAATTCTAGTTCCCCATGTCAGTTAACCAGGCTTTGGCATTTAGGGGAAATTTTGTGAGTCAAGGATCCCAAAAAAGTCAGCTTCTCTGGCTATACTTCAGATAGTGGGGTAGGAGATAAATCCCACCTCACCACCATGCCAGATCCCCCATCCAAAGAGATACTGCCCCTTTCTCATGTAGAGCCAAGATGTTGATGGGGATAGATTGGCCACAATCTTCACTATACCACATGTCATCAGCAAGCATGGCTTGTGAGGTCTTTTCCTCCTTCTTAGCCATAGACTTTAACTTGACCCAGTCACAAAATGGGCATCAGGTCAGTTACCAGGCTTCTCTGGTTTAGACATCCAACTTAAGAAGAGCTCATTAGCCAGCTGCAGATCATGAAAGAGTGTACCTTTCAAAACCCCATGTCTAAATCACCCCAATGTTACCTGCCAGTAAGTGCTTCATCTCTTTGGAAGAAGCCTCTCTTTGCAAAAGTCTCCAATCAGCAAAAATCATTATGACAGAGACTCATTCTCACAGAGACCCAATATTCAAAAGATCCAGTGAATTGATTGGCACTATGCTAAATCCTAACAAACCAACTGGTGGCAAAAGGCAGGTGAGTTTGTCCCAGTGACTCACTTATTTGTCTCCAGCTTTCCTTTTGTCAGAATGATCCTTTTGTCACTTATGAGATGGAAAATTACAGGCATATAACATCCCATATCAATTCTTAGCTACATTCATATGTAGAAACAACAAAACAAGACAAAATCATTTTAGCTTCTGTTGTTTCTGCATCGCAAGTTTTGCTGTATCCTATAAATTCAACATTTCAAGGATTACATTCAGAGCTAACAGGAGATCCTTTTATCTCCCTGATGAGAACTAGAAAATGCCAGAGCTTGGGGGAGAAGGATGGGAGGCAAATTGTGGGGGAGGGCTTTAGCAGCCTCAGAGACTTTTCTTCCTCTTTGCCTACCCACTTGTTCACTTTCCAGCATGAGGCCAATGCACATGCACAGGGGTTTTTACTAGAGGAGAGAATCTTGGAATTTATGCATGTACAAGATCAGGGATGAGGTATTAGTTAGAATTTAAGGGAAATAAATTATTCTCAGTTTTAGGTGGGTGAGTAGTAGTAAGGGGATAAGAAAAGGCTTTTTGAATAAATTTCAATTTGAACTTATTTCAGTGAACAACATGCCTGTGTTTTCAACATTTATTCCTCCTTTCCCTTACCTTCATAACAATATATAAAAATGTTAGGCAAAGAATCACTCTTTTTCTAAGCCGCCCATATGGCTCAGAGGTGGCAACCCCAGCTCTAGGGGTAGAATCAGATAAGTATTTGATAATGATGTTAATGTCATTTGCTAGCATTTGGTTGAGGAGCTAAGATTTCATTCGAACATAATGTATGACTTCTTTTAGAGACAGTCTTTGTTTCAAGAGTTATAAGTAGCCTAGACTAGAAGGAGAGACTTCTATTGCATTAGTATATATTGTTCATGAACAAATAAAAATATAGTCTATTTTATTATCAATAACTATATTATGATGATAAGATGACCCGGCCTTAGCATATAGCTAAGTGAACGGCAGAAAGGAAAGGCAGCAAGAATCAGAGTTCGTGATGACACATTGTGTCACTGCCTTCAAATTTATGATAGATAAAGATATCCTTATTATTTAAGTCAAGGTGAATTAGATTTGCTGTTATATGCATTTGGTATGACACTGCAGATACAAATTGGTACAAGGAATCTGGGAGCTAAAACATTATATCTGCTGAGTGGAGAAAGTAGGATGACGAGTCTCTGACAGGCTGTTGCATTTTACCATTTCAGGGAGCACCATTTTTATGGAATAACACTTAAATGGTGCCCCTGGAATTGTGCACTGAAGTGAACATTTTAACCATTGCTTATTGTATCAGCAAAACCATTAGTTTTAATACTATTTAGTATTAGTTAATACTATAAAGTTGTCAGAAACGTCACATATATTATGCTAGAGGTTTCATTTTAAGATAAACTGTGTTATGATTGGCAAACTACCAAATGGATATAAAATTATATCCATTGCTGTGTTGGTTTTCTATTGCTGCTGTAACAAATTATATCCCAAACTTAATGGTTTAAAGCAACCCAAATTTTTATATTAAAGTTCTGGAGGTCAGAAGTCCAAAACAAGTCTTAAGGGACTAAAATCGAGATATTGGCAGGGTTGGTTCCTTCTGGAGATTCCAGGGGAGAATCCGTTCTTTGACTTTTCTAGATTCTAGAGATTGCGGCCTTCTGTGATTCTTGGTCACATCATGCTAATCTCTTCTTCCGCTTGAGCATTCCCTTCTCTTTCATTGATCTTCTTGTCTTCCTGTTCTAAGGTCACTTCTGATTATGTTTCAGACCTACTGTGAGGATAATCTCCCCATCTCAAGATTCTTAACTTAGTCACATCTACAAAGTCCCTTTTGCCATATTACTTAACATATTCACAGGTTCTGGATATTAGGGCAATGATATCTTTGGAGATCCATTATTTAGCCTTCCACAATTACATTATGATACTTTATCAATGACACAACTACTTTGTTTTATTTCCTAATGACATGCAGTTTGAAGGAGACAACATAGTCGTTAAATAAAGCAATACTTAAAGCCTACTTATCCTACCAGAATGATCACTGATGTGTTCTTGCTTGAGAATGAACTTTGAGAATAAAAATGGCATTTTCATTTCAGAATCATTCAGAGTCTTTCTAGCCCTGTTAATAATTAATGTTGAGATAAAAACTCATCCTCTATCTAAATTTCAAACAAAAAACATAAAATTATAGTGGTGTATTTACAAGCTTTTGTCAGACAGAATATATACTGTGTTTTTTAGTTTCAAATATATCATGAACTTGCCCAAGAAAATTTATATGTATTGAATTTTTTTAAAAGTTTGATACCTACTCCTTGTTCTTTTTAAATCTGTACTATTTTCTTATTTCAGAGTCTAAAAATATTATTTTAATGCCCTATGAACTGATAAGACAGTCAAGTCTAAAATATCACATAGCAGTACTATAGTCTATCTCTAATGTTTTCTTTTATAGGTATACAAACTCAGAAAATAATTTATATGCATGTTGCAATCCCCACATTACATGAATGATATTAACTATATAATTTTCACTAAATCATTTTTGGCTTTCTATTAGAAAATATAAGTAAGGGAAATGGTTTAGCAATCTTTCTTCTGGTTGAGTGGAGTTGTCAGTGTTAATTCAAATTTTTGAATAGATCCCACTTCAAGAAGTGCATTTCTATATGTAATGGTTTTAATTTTCATGTTTCATGCTTTTTTTTTTTCCATTAACTCAAATACCTTGCTTGCTTAAAAATATAGTATACAGTTGGAATAAACTTTATGAATTACTAATTGGTAAGATTTCTTATTGCCAATATTGTGGTTTCCACTCATCTTCATTTATACAATTTTAATCTGTGCTCAAAAATCATAATGCCATTTCATTCATTCCATTCCTAATCAGCAAGTTGCATTATAATTTTCTATTATATTTGATGTTCACAATAAAAATCATTCTTTATCTCCTAATTGATATTTTCTCAATAAGAAATGGAATAAACCTAAATCTAAATTAGGTGCAAGGGCATGTTTTCCCTTCTGCTGGCAATAAGATGGTGCGACCATCACTACATACAGAATTAATCCTCAACCACATAGCAATTCCATGTTAAGGTTAGTGGCAAAATTTCAAAGTCTTACAAAATACTCACTCTTCATCCATTCAGTCAGATTAAATAATACTTTTTCCTTGGAGATTGAGTAAGATTAAAAATATCACTGTGAATGACTCTGCTATTTGTAACTATGTAGTCACAGCTCATTCTCTAAGCATCAATGGAGTACCAATTCAAACTTACAAAATTGTATTATGATAATGCATTGAATAGATAGGCTCTTACAAAGATTTACAAAAATAAATGACCCCAGTGTCACCTCTATTGTGTCATACTTGATCGTGTACTTCTATGCCTTGTCCTCTGGCTATAGTTTTACGCCAAGTTAGCCTTCCAGTCATGGAAGATCTTTCTCTTTCCTCATATTTGGAAACAAACTAAAAAAAGTGGCGTACTCTGTGTGTTAGAACAGTGATCACTGCTTGTATTTAGGTGTAAAGTCAAAATCTAAAAAGAAGAGTTCAAATTCCCAAACACTGAAAAGAAAAGTAAATCATTGGGTTGGTGGCCACTGAGTATATTTTAAACTTCAGAAGAATAGTAGCAACTTAAATATTACTCATAAGCACTGCTGCTACTGAACCAAAGTGGGTCTGCTTCTTGGTGAGTTGAAATCAGAGCCTTCACCAGAAGTAGTTGTCACACAATGTAAAATTTATTTGTTGCAAATAAGGCGACCATGTGGAATTCTTTCCAAAGCCGTGACTCCGCAAGCAAGGGAAAGGGGGTGTCTTTTATTTCAGGTAGAAAATGAATATTTAAAAGGGAAGTTTTATCGTCAAACGTAGAGGTGGGTATTAGCTTGCACAGGCACAGTGTGAAAACACGCTCTCACGCCCATCATAAATTATGCTAATAAGGCTTAAGCTTCTCCCGGTGCAGAGATTTTCGTATTAAAATGAAGCAAAAGGCAACCTTAGGCCATCTCCTGGGCTGTCTGCACAGGCCCTGCCATTGTGGTGGGGCTCAGTATGGTTCAGTTTGGTTGACGAAGGTATGGCTTACTAACAAAGCTCTAAAAGAAAAACGTTGAGGAAGTGGTAAACACTTTTAAAACTTCTTCCAAGCTCCTTAGATCATACACTGGTGACACTATGAACATGACAAAGACACAGAACCCAAAGAAGGAAAATCTCTGAAATGCAGATCTTTGTTGGTTATGTGGGCTTTTTCATTTATCTCTGTGATAGACTGGGTCAGTAGGTATCCTCCGTAAGTTAGTGAATAAGATCCAAAAGGGAGTGATGTAAAGGTTTCCCAGAGCTACTCAAAAGGAGCAAAAATGGGAAAAATACTGCGAAGTAGACTTCTGGCAGGAAATAGAGTTATATGTCCTAAAGATATCACCTTAATTTTATTTTAAAGCAAGATATGCGGATATATTTTAACATTTATATTTTATAATGATGGTCATTGTATCTGTAAAGGAAGTAAGTTTAACTTGATTTAAAATTCTCATAGAAGCAATAATTGTTATACTGATTTTAATAATTCTTCACTTGAACTATTGTATTTCAGTAAGTTATCTAGACTTGATGTTCAAGTGGACCTTAAATCTTAATATGGGGTATGAGCAAATGTCTAGAGCAGTTGATTCTGAATGAAGCGGTATTAGGTAATTTTTTATTTTTCAAAATCCATTTTTAAAATCTTGGGACTATTTTTACGGATTGAATTGTAATTCCTTACCCCAATTCACATGTTGAAGCTCTAATGGCATTTCATTTGGAGATAACATCTTTAGGGAGATAATTAAGGTTAAATAAGGTCATCAAGAAGGGGCCCTAATGCTATGTGATTGGTGTCTTTATAAGAAGAGGAAGAGATAGCAGAGATCTCTCTTTCTCTGTTCATGCACAGAGAAAAGGCCACGTGAAGACAGAGTGAGAAGGTGTTTATCTATAAGCCATGAACCAGAAACCAACCCTGACAGCACCTTGATCTTGGACTTCCAGTTTCCAGAACTGTGAGAAAATAAATTTGTGTTGTTTATGCCACCCGGCCTGTGGTATTTTCTTATGGAAACCCAAGCAGACTCATACAAAGTATATTGTATTAAAGATAATAATTTAAAAATTAACTATGAGATATAGTAGGCAAAAGTCTTGTAGTACATAAACTTGGGTGTAAAAAACTATAATATTCTCTATTTCTCTGTAATTCACATTATTTTAGCAAAAGCTCCCATTTTCATGATATCTTAAACTATAAACTAGACAGTTTAAGGTAAAATTAGTCGTTTCCAGTTCTTGATGTGTCCATTTAGCTAGTCCTAATTCTTCCTTAGTTACCATATAATTTCTAGAGTGGGAACAGTTTATAACATAACACTAATTCATAAGATCCTCTGGTCCAAAAGGCATTCTCTATCTCCCACTGGTACCAATGGAAAAAAACTCATCCTATCTTTTCCTTTATTATTAGTTTATATTTCTGAAATGTCAGTGGCTTTAAAATAGGATGTGATATGGAAAGTTTGTATGCTCCATCTGGAAGTAGTGGAAACTGCATGATATCAAGAGTAGAGGTTTTAAAGGAAGACAGTCAAGACTTCTTGGTTAGACTGACTTTGCTACTATTTCTGTGCTGAGTTGGCTTGGAAATTCCCACTCAAGACTCACAGCTTCCACAGGCTTCCTACAGATACCGAGGCGAGGATTTTATTTTCAGTTTCTCCAAACCTATCTAGAGTTTTTATCATCATCTCTCTCCTCTCAGGAATCAGCTTAAGGTGGAGGGAACCAGGCCATTTATTTATGTTTTCACTAACATCTAAGCATATTTCCTGCTCTCTAATAATGCTTCTACTCACTTCTCCAAAACAACTCACTATAATTTGACTGAGTCATCTGGTCTTTATCTATTATTTTTCTTATTTGCAAAAGAATAAACTTTTAAGATCTGTTTTTTTTTTTTTTTTAAATTGAACAGCCCAAATTCTTATAGCTCATAGAATTTTTCCTATCAGGTTAATTGCCTAGACTTAATTTTTCTTTTATTTTGAAATCCAATTAATTTAGCATATTAGCTTATTTTTCCTTTCGCTTTGATTTCTGCTCCACCCATTTACCCTTGACAGTAGAGAATAGAAAACATCCTTGATGATGACTGAACCAGAAAAGGACTTCAGGCAATCATTCATAAAGTTTCTTGTATGGTGGAGGTACTTGGGTTAATATCTTAGAATTTTACTAAGCCTAGTTATTTACTCTGTATATTTAATATTATGATTTTTGCGTTTTTGTTTTTGTGGTCAACATATACATACAGCATATTGGAAAAAATTTTCTAAAATACTGCAATGAGAGAAATTAAGGTGCATGTTTCCCAAGCAAAGCCATAATTTGGGGCTAAAAGTAAAATTTATTAGTATATATTATGTACAAGGACAGCTACAAAAATAGAATTGTGAAACCTCTGCAAATTAAGCATTATAAACTTTATTTTATAGAAAATGTAACAGTAGCTTAGAAGAATGAAATGACTTGGCCACATTCATACAGCTAGGAATTATGGACAAAACCCATTGTCTTTCCGTTCTATAACATTTCCTTCAACTCTTTCCAAAATCTTAAAATATGCCTATTTTACTATTTCATGTAGGCTATCTTTGTAACTCCTCCCACAGTTGTGAGGGAAATCCTAATCCAAATTTGTACACGCACATCATGAAGCTTAGAAAGTTAAAGTTACATACCTATCATGGACCATTTATTAATTGGCAGCACAGTTTGACTAAAAACTTAACTCTTGATCCTACAACACAGTCTGTCCTCTCTTTATCAACCTCATGTAGAGTTAAGCCCCAGGAGTATTTTCTCTTTGATGTAAGTTTCAACCTAAATAAAACATTTACAGATTTGTTTAATAATTTAGTATTAAAAAATAATGAAAACTTGAAAATGTTTTTTTTTTTTTTTTGAGGAAGATTAGGCTTGAGCTAACATCTGTTGCCAATCCTCCTCTTTCTACTGAGGAAGACTGGCCCTGAGCTAACATCTGTGCCCATCTTCCTCTACTTTATATGGGGGATGCCTGCCACAGCATGGCTTGATAGCTGTGTGTAGGTCTGCACCTGGGATCCGAACTGGCAAACTGCAGGCTGCTGAAGCAGAGTGTGCAAACCTAACCATTGCATCACTGGGCTGGCCACCAAAATGTTTTTTTTAAAAGGCAATTATAAAAATATCATTAACATTGCATTTAAAAATGTATATATTTTATATAGGACGCGGACACACACACAGACGTAAGACCATGTGAAGACACAGAGAGGAAGACCATCTGAAAGCCAGGGAGAGAAGCCTCAGAGGAAATCAACCCTGACACCTTGATCTCTGACTTCTAACCTCCAGAATTGTGAGAAAATAAATTTTTGTTGCTTAAGCCATCCAGTCTTTCGTACTTTGTTATGGCAATGGTAGCAAACTAATACAACTACTTTTAACATTTATTCAGCTCAACTTACCCCTAATTCTTTTTTTTTTTTAAAGATTGGCTCCTGGGCTAACAACTGTTGCCAATCTTTTTTTTTTTTTTTTCTGCTTTATCTCCCCAAACCGCCCCGTACACAGTTGTATACCCTAGTTGCATGTCCCTCTAGTTGTGGGATGCGGGACGCCGCCTCAATGTGGCCTGAGGAGCGCTGCCATGTCCGCGCCCAGGCTCCGAACCCTGGGCAGCCGCAGTGGAGCGCGCAAAGTTAACCACTCGGCCACGGCGCCAGCCCCCCCCCCCCCCCCAATTCTTTATGTACCAAAACAAACCACATGAGTTCAAAGAGTACTGATATTGCTGCTTGCTTTTGATAAATTGAATCAACTGCATTTTCCAAGTCCACACCATGTATCTTGAAATAGACCAGGCCAATGTGTGATCTGTCCATCAGCTCACCTGCTGCATCTTTGGGAGCTGATTAGGTCATAAGGGAGGAGCATTCATGAATGGGATTAGTGTCCTCATAAAAGAGACCCCAGAAAGCTCCCTAGCCCCTTCTGCCATGTGAGGACACATTGAGACAGTGGAGAATCTTCCTTCTCACCCTAGGCATAATAAATCAGAATTTGAATTTTATAAAGATCCCTGGAGCGATTCATATTCACGTTAAAGTTTGAGAAGCCCTATTCTAGGCTGACTTAACGTTGACATTTTCAGCCCCACAGATTATGAAACACTGAAATCTAGTTGAATTGTTATGAATATGTTTAATCTATGTTTTTAACTAAACTATGAAGAGTTTGGGGGGATTATTTTGTGATTATATCTGCTTGATACTTTTGTTACCTAGTACTGTAGTGGGAATCAGGAGAACAGAGGATCTGAGAACTGTGAGGCTTAGTCCACAAGTTCATGGTCACATGACTCTGTCTATGAAGTATAGCTGGGTGGCCATTAAAACTATTATCCAAACAGAGATATTTTTGAAAGTGAAAGCAGACTTGTTCACTATTTGAATAGGATGCTGGGACAGTAAGTGAAAACTGTAACTGTCTGGGAAATAAGAGCCCGTGGACACTCCAACTCCGACCATCCTGAGACATGTAGGAACATCCAGATAAGTGTGGCCAGAGGAAGTGTCGCTCAGGAAAGAAATGTAAGAAGCCCAGGAGGATTTATAAAATTCACAAGGACAAGTTGTTTCTCCCTGGGCTTATGCCTCCTTTATAATATCTGACTTGGTGACAATGAGAGTCCATGACCTTTTTGAGATCTTTGTACCATGCATCGCTGTTTTGGAGTACTTACATCCTACTCAAAGCTCATCCTGAAGGTGAATGGAGAGTCACAACTAGGTGATACATTAATTTTGTATATTCCAGTGGAGAATGCTGTGATCTTCAAAATAGATCTCCCGAGGCGTAAATGTCTTCATTTTGCTGTTTAAAGATCACTAGTCCTTCTTCTGTCAAGTGGGTAGAAGGTTGGACTACTAATAATTAAACTATTCGTTAGGAAATCAGAATGGCTGACTGCTCATGAATATGAAACAGGCATCAGTGTTCTGAGGCACAGTAAAGTATGGGCACATCAATAGTAATGGAGAGAAATGTGTCTAATTTTACAGTGTGTGGTTATCTCTGGAACAATTAGCCCCGTTGATGTGGCTTTGGACATAGCTGTTAGTTATCTACTGAACATCCATTTTTCCATTTCTTCACTACACAAACTCAGTTTTATTTAGGTTGACAACATATCCAGCCAAAAATAAAACAATCAAACAAACAAAAATATATTTCTTACCCTCCTTTACAATTATGGTTCTTAAAAGAACCACATTTGGGCAAAGCAGCATATGGAAGGGTTACCAGAAGCAACTGCCACGAATTTTATAAAGGGAGTCACTCAGCTGTCACATACCTTTTGTCTTCATCTTCATCCTCTTTCTTTCTAACTAGAATTCAGGCAGAGTTCTAATTAATGGAATGTGAGCAGAGGTGAGAAACATCACTTCTATGTCATAAGCCGAAGGTGATAGTTCCACGAGTTTAAAAGACCCTGTGTCTCTGAGTCACCCCTTGAATGAGAACCGTGCAAGAAAACCTATATTGGACTTCTAACAAATGACACATTTACTTGTACCATGTTTCAGCCATGATATAATTTTTGATAGCTTGCTACAGCAGACAGCAAAACTTTAGGAAATGCACTAAGAATGGGGCAACAGAAAGAGAAGCTTTGATCCCTTATGAATTGCAATACCATCACATCTTCAAAAAAGGAATAGCCTACTCTATTCAAATAACTCCCTTCTTCTCTATGCAACTCACAGGCAAATGGAATTTCTATTTTTATAAAGTTTGCACACTCATAACAAAACAGTCAAGAGAAAACTGCCTGGTAGCTATTGGCTTCTTTCTATATGTATTACGGTCTTCTTTAATAATGGAAAACTGAAGTTACTACACCTCGCTATACGAGGTGACCTGTCACCACAAATTCATTAGAAATTCCAGTTGTTTAGATGTATTTGTTTGAAAAAGAAGAATTTAGTCCACATATGCTTGACATGAGTCTATATTTTGTTCCTTTTTCTTATTTATTTGCATGCTTTAATTTGAGGGATTGGAAATCAAGGCAGTCCCAATAAAATTTAAAGTATATAAATATTTTCATGTATTTGGCAATATTCTTTTTTAAATAAATAGATAATCCTAAATCAAAAGCAGTAAAAAGGAAGCATATTTCTGCACGTGTGCTAAGGCC
This sequence comes from Equus quagga, assembly GCF_021613505.1. Taxonomy (NCBI): domain Eukaryota; kingdom Metazoa; phylum Chordata; class Mammalia; order Perissodactyla; family Equidae; genus Equus; species Equus quagga. The sequence goes on from NC_060269.1 coordinate 22,624,579, forward strand.
CTGTCTCCACGTACTCTGGTATAGCCAACCTCCCCTCTCCACCTGACTTACTTGAAAAACCTGACTTATTTGAACAACCAAGGGGTGCAATGTTTGGATAACTATTTATTTGTTCTTCTGTATTTTAGATTTGAGGGCAATGACTTCAAAACAACTCAAAATGCAAATCTCTGTTAGCTTTGTACCTCTTCATAACCTTTTCTTACATACAGAAATGAGTTACTGGCATCTTAAAAACGCTGCCGATGGATATCTCAATAAAATTAAAACTAGCATAAAAGTAGACCAAGTAATAAAAGGAATATTGACTTTCTCTTTATTGCACATTTAACAATATAAAAGATAGTAAAACATAATTTTATGTTCGATAATAATGAAAATGTGTTCTACAACACCATGTATTTATGGCATGCTTTTTAGTCTGCTGCTTAATTTCTGAATATAAGAACCAATAATGCATTTTCTTCATTAATTATATATTTCTTAGTGAAAGTGACATTTACTCATCACTGAAGTATCAGCAATTTCCTTTTACCAAGTTATTGCTTGTTACCAAGCACACATACATGCAAAACACATTATGATCACTAAATAAGAAGCTGAGAGGAACTCAGTTCTGGAAATAGTCATGTATGGCAATGAAGGCTGTGTTTAGATGTAAAGCTACAGGACAGGCTGATGAGGTAATCCACAGCTCTAAAAAAGGTAATAATTTATTATTAATTTACATAAGATTTTTAAAGATTTAACTTTTATTAGACAATTCATTTTATATGTAGTTTTCTCTTACATATTACTTTGAGGTGTTTTCTTTGTGGTTGAAATGGAAAATCATATTTTTTCACAGTTTCTTGACTGTTTAGTTTTCCTCCAGCTGAACCACACCTTACATATAAAATATTATTATCTAATATGGAAAAATGTTCTCAGTTAAAGATTGGTTAGCTCTTTCTAAAAATTATTGATCTTTCTTTTACCCTTGTCAAAGCAATTTAGCTTTAGGATGAGGAAACAGGCTTATAAAACAGATTTTGATAGCAACATAAAGTCTGTGGGGTGCATATTCTTAAATTAGAAGTGTGCCTTAAGAATGATTGCCCCAGGTTTATAATAAATACAATTAGTGATACACTATAAAGAAAAAAACTCCTCTCTTTCATTTTATGTGTGTAATTTGTCTCTATTACTCACACACTTTGCTATATATCTTGTGCCATAATCCGAAAAGCTTTATTTTAAGCAATTGAAAATATTAGTATTTTATATATTACTTTCCTATTTGTCAATTTTGTTTTAATAATAGGCTATATTTCTCAGGAGTTAGGGCCAGTTTTAAAGCAAAGACACGCATAAATATTTTTCTTTCTATAGCTAGCCCAGGGACTTGAACATGAGATCAGGCTTTAGAAATAGCTCCTTACCTACTGACTCGTCAGCAGCCTCTACAATAGTGGACACACTGAGGTTCACTGCTCCATAGCAATGTGTGGAATTTCTTTGAGCAGGAATTGAAGAAGCCAAGCCATATTAGCAACCATGTGGTGCCTTCCTCCTCTTTATTAAACAGATACAAAATCTATTTTCAAGAAATTTCTTAAAATTAATTTGTGCCAAAATCTGATTATTGATTTACACTTTATTAAAGCTGTAAAGAAGGTGGAAGATCATTTCTTTTTGAATCTACTTCTATAGGGTCTCCTTAGGGAATCATCTGCAGTACAAAGTTTCAATATGTGTGTCCCAGGCAGTGGTTAGCTGGTAAATGATTAATAACTGCCCCCCGATGTCAAGCAAGCAAGCAAGCATGTACAGTTATGTCAGTGGGTTAACAATGAACCACATATACGACGGTGTTCCCACAAGATTAGTACCATATAGCCTATATGTGCAGGAGGCTATACCACCAAGGTTTGTGTAAGCATATTCTATGGTGTTCCTACAATGACAAAATCACCTAAGGACACATTTCTTAGAACATGTCCCTGTTGTTACATGATGCATGACTGTATATGCGTATTATAACTTTTACTAATAGAAAAATTATGTAACACAATTTAAAAATAATGAAATACACAGTACAATTTATTGTAGATTCAATATAGCCAATCAATGCTTACAGAAAGCTTAGGATATTTTTGTTTATGTTAATGAGTAAAAGTGAAACAAGAAAGCCATACACTGGATTTCCTTCATTCATCTATAATATCAGTACTTCTTTGCCAAATCGAATCTTCATTTTTGAATACTGTGGTGATAGTATCTCTCTCGTTCTGTTTTTTTTCTTTTTTCTATTGACAAAACAATGGATAGAGCCATTACTGTCTTAGGTCTAAAGAATCAACAAAATATTAACGTAGTGGGGCCACCCAGTGGCATAGTGGTTAAGTCTGCACACTCTGCTTCGGCGGCCCAGGGTTCACCGATTCGAATCACGGGCACAGACCTACACACAGCTTATCAAGCCATACTGTGGCAGCACCCCATACACAAAATACAGGAAGATTGGTACAGATGTTAGCTTCACTACAATCTTCCTAGAGCAAAAAGAGGAAGATTGGCAACAGACATTAGCTCAGGGCCCATCTTCTGCACCAAAAAAAAATCTAAAATCACGAAAACACAATAACTTCATCTCTTCGTCTCTTCCAAGCTTTTGTTCTTGCTCTCTCTCACTCTCTTTCCTTTCTCTTTCTTTTTTTGTGTAATGAACTTCTCTATAGTGTACACATGATCCATCTCCTAATATATTAAATAAATAAAATTCTTATAAGCATGATTTTATGATGCTAAAACTTACAGCAAGAACTTCTATAAAATGTTACTGTCTTCTATTATTCTTTATTTATCTTATCTTAGTTTTATGCCAAATATTTCATAAGGATTATGAATGAATTCGGCCTGTTTAATGGGTATCATTTTTTATATAAAGTTAAGATTTAGAAGAATATTGCTTGATAATGTATCAAAATAAATATTCAATTGAATTAACTCAAATAAATTCTCATGTCTCTCTCTTTTTCTTAAGTGACCCAAAGAATGTTAGTTGAACACTGTACTTTGGCTAAATGCATCTTGAAATTTTTGTTGCCGGTGCAGAGGACAAGTAATCTGAATTTGAGATCACAGTGAAATAGAAGAGAAAAGAAAGAGGAGATGAAGACAAAGGACATCTAGATTGACCAGCAAGAATATTTTTAACAATCCAAATTGCTTATTAATTTGAGGTTGAATAAAATAAAACCCTAATATTGGACACTCATAAAAAACTTTATTCGTGGAAGACACTATCTGCTGTACTTTCAGTTACGATGGCTTGTCAAAGTGGAACAGGATGCAATTTGAAGCCAAATGGGCAAAGTCTAACATTATTCCACTATTGTACTAGTATTTTGAATCAGTTGATTTTTTCCTTTACTGATTTTGGCATAAGGAAATTTAAGAAATGCTAGATAACTTAAATACTACATCAAACAGATGGCAGCATTTACTTTATTTCATCTCCAAAAGAATCAGTAAGGTCTTTCTCAAGTTTAAATGTGGCAAGTTGAGTTTTGCAAGAGAGAGAAACTGATTTTAAGAGTATTTCAAACGTTCAGCCTTGCTGACTGGAGAGTAATGGCCTCAGTGAACTGTTCACAACATTTTGAATTTTGTTTTATAGCTTTGTGCTTCAAATGTAAGCAAACTGATACACTTGACTTATGGAATATGTAAGATAAATTAGATGTCAAGCATATATACTTGTGTATCTGTATATTACAGGCTTTGAAAAGAAGCCTTGGGTATGGCTATATTTTGAATTATATAAACCAGTAGTAAGTTCTTTTCAATCTGTTCTGACATGAGATAGCTCTAATAAGCTCAAAATGCCATCTTTGTAGATTATCTGATCCTATTAGCACTTGCCCCTTCAAATAGGATCTTTGCTAAATATATGGCTTTCTCTTCTGAACTTATGCACTATCTTATCAGCTAGGAAAGTTTGTCGGTTTTTTAAGATTATATTACCTTCCTCTGCAACCTTGTACCTAAAGGTGCCACAAAGCTTCCTTTCCTTTTGTGTCATGTTAATCAGAAGCACTTCCTTTTTTTTGTTTCCACTTCTTGTTATAAGAGATGGAGCCAAATAAAAGATTATTTTTGATACACTCAACTTAGGTAGAAAAGACAGCTGGACATTAAGGCATAATTTTCCTGGCTATATTTGAACCTTCAAAGAAAGTTTCCAGAAGCCAGTTTGCCCAATTTATTAAAATAACATATTGATGTTGCATTGTCGTATCCTTTAACCACCTGGCTTAAAAGAAAAATCTATCAGGAATTTGAGTTATAGGGAATAGCCCTAATTTTACTTAAACTGCCATGCTTGTGAATATTACGTGTCTGGATGATTTATTCTGCTTTGCGTGAAACCTTTAAGGACTGTGGCAAATGTGCCGCAGAAAACAAAATGACATGGTGTTTCTTATTTCAAAGAGAGGAGAAAGATGCACTCACAGGAGGAAAACCTCAGTTGGCTCTGTTAGGAAAATAATATGTATTTTTAAAAGATAGACTGCTATTAGGTTCTACTGTGTCAATAAAATAACTTTGCTATATATTTACCCAGTGGTTTTTAGTGAATTCCGAAAGAGGATCTTAACATTATGATCAATCAGGTCAATTACAGGGTTGAGGTGGGGTAAAGGATACTATTATTTGCATGATTAAACTCTCTTTCATCCCTTATACTGCTTCAAACCTGCACCTGCTTATGCAGCTGCAGGAAAACAAAAAGCAGGAAAAAAAGTAGAGTTTTAGAAATGTTATAGTGAATTACAGTGACAGGATGGGGTTAAAAACAGCAGGATTTTAGGTTATGAAGTGCATTACCCCTACCAGTTATTAATCCATGTTTGCTTCTGCTCAACTTCCCTTTGCTAGAGACGTATGGAGAATGTGTGATAACAAATACAGAAACAGGTGTTCCATAATATGATAAAATGGAGTCATTACAAAAACTGCATCCAGAAAAGTATCATAAGCACATCTCCACGCAGGTGAGCAGAACAAATGAGCCTCCCGCACCAGCGGTGGTGTATTTCTCAAACTGAAGTGTGTTCTCTGAGACAGAGCTTTTATTCCGGATGAAAGGCACTGGTGATCTGTTGCTCAAAATGTTTCAAACTCTAACAGCCTTTTTAAATACTAGGTATTTACTAAAAAGGAGATTACATATATATTCTGTGTAAAAAAATATGTTGTCCTAATTATAGATCTCATTCTTACTCATAGTTCATAACAATTCTTAGTTGCATCATCTTTAAAAAACTTACATGGCTGCAAAAATCATTAAAGTTTTCACAAATAACTGCCATCACTTTTTTGATATATACAATAGAAGGTTTTAATTTGTGTATTTTAGATAAGATATTGTATATTTATTTATCTATATAATAAAATTTACATATAATAAATTTAACTTATTTAAGAATGGGATAATTTTCTAATGATAAAATATTTTAAATGTATTAGTGATCAATTTTCTTTACTTCAAAAATAAAACTGTTTTATATATATGCGTATAAATGAATAGCAGCTTTATTTATAGATGTTTGATATATATATTATGTGATATATATATATATATATATACACACACATGCAATATCCAGTTCCAGCTAAGATGAAGCAGTAACTTGGACCAAACTTGTCTTTCCATCATAAACAACTATATAACTGAATGGAAAACAGTGGTTTTCAGGCATTGACAACAAGAGCACAGGACTGTAATCCCTGAGAAAAGTGAAATAGAAAAAAGAGAGCCGGGGGACCAGCCTGGTGGTGCAGCGGTTAAGTTCACACGTTCTGCTTCAGCAGCCTGGGGTTTGCCAGTTCAGATCCCAGGTGCAGACCGATGCACCACTTGTCAACCCATGCTGTGGCAAGTATCCCACGTCCTACATATAAAGTAGAGGAAGACAGGCATGACTGCTAGCTCAGGGCCAGTCTTCCTTAGCAAAAAAAGAGGAGAATTGGCAGCAGATGTTAGCTCAGGGCTAATCTTCCTAAATAAAAGGAGAGACAGGAAATTCCCCCAGCTTCTGCTCAGAAGTACTTTCTGGACTGAGGTGCAGAAAGGGGACACCCAACCAGAGCACTAGAGTTTGCTGAGTTAAGGAGATAGTAATTGAAGATCAAGGAGGTGCAAATGCTTGGAATTTGCAGGCAGAGTAGCAAAGAGAAGGGATATTTATAGAAATTTAATCATAATCACCCGGAACTGAAAATAATTCAAAATTTCATTCACAGGTAAATGGATGAACAAATGATGGTACATCTATAATTGAGGATAACACTCAGTAATAAAAAATAATAAATTATTGCTATACTCAAATATACAGATTTATCTCAAAACCAATATCATGCTCAAAACGAGATGCACACAGAAGTGTACATACTGTAATATTTCATTTCTGTGATAATCTAAAATAGGAAAGACTAACTTATTGTGACATATATAACATCAGTGATTGGCTTGGTCTGAGGATGACAACAAAAGGTGATACAGAAACTTTTTGGGGTGATGTAGACAGTTTATTATAATTTTTTTGCAGGGAAAGATTTGCCCTGAGCTAACATCTGCTATCAATTTTCACCTTCTTTTTTTCCTCCCTAAAGCCCCAGTGCATGGTGGTATATTCTAGCTGTAAGTCCCTGTAGTTCTATGTGAGACACTCCCACAGCATGGCTACTGACAGACGAATGGTGTGGTTCCATGACCGGGCAACAAACCTGGGCCACCATGCAAGAGTGCCAAATCAGTGAAAGCACCAAACTTTACCACTAGGCCATCAGGGCTGGCTTGAAACAGTCTATATCTTAATACTGGTTACGTGGGAATATGTATTTGTCAAAACTTATCAGACTCATAAATTCTATCTGAATGAATTCAAAGTAAAAATCTATACTCAGAAAAATTAACATTAAGAGGAAGTATTTCTGGGTCAAGTAACAATTAAACGTTTTTAGTGTAAAAGAAGGATCACTGTAATTAATCTGTTGATTCTGGCATTACTGATGGCAACTGGTGGCCTGCAAAATGCTAACTAATATGACTTTGATATATTTTATTCCCATCTTATAATGTATGCCATTAATCAGAAGTAAAATTTATTGAATTTGTAAATCTCATAACTTTAAATGAAATTAATTCCTTAGATATTCTAATTTGAGTGATTAAACACTTGCCTTAGTCTGTTTAGGCTGCTATAGCAAAATACCAGGCTGGGTCAGTGGCTTATAAACAGCAGAAATTTATTTCACACAGCTCTGGAGGCTGAGAAGTCGAAGATCAAGGCATGGCAGATTCGGCGTCTGGTGATCGCATGCTTCCTGCTCCATAGAAAGCCATCCCCTCCCCATGTCCTCACATGGCAGAAGGGGCTAGAGAGCTCTCTGGGGTTTCTTTTATAAGGGCACGAATCCCATTCATGAATACTCCTCCCTTATGATCTAATCACCTCCCAGAGGCCCCTCCACCAAATAATGTCATGCTGCAGATTGGTTTCAGCACATGAATTGGGGGGAGTCAAACATTCAGTCTATAGCAAGGCTTAAATACTGTCATTAATTATAGCAATATTCACACATCCCCTTGTTCTGATTTTTTTTTGCTGTTGTTGAACAGATCAATCTATTTCTGTTTAATTCTATTTGGTCTGACTCTTCTCTAGCCTTTTCTAAGTAGTAGCGCATGTTAGCACTGCATTAAGTCCTAATTCTTTGTAGTCCTCCAGTGTAGTCGGCTTTAACTTGAGAACTGCAAAGAACTCTCGGCATGTGAGAACTCCATTCAGACCCCTGCACTAGGAAGCTTGACCAAACTCTAGCATGTCTTCGAACAGGACAGCATCACTAGGCAGACCCCAGCCCCACCTAAAATGCCTGCCTGAGAAAGCTCAGGGCTGTCAGAAGAATTTACATGTGTTCCAGACAACGCTTCCTTTTCCTAGAGCATTTATTTTCAAAAAGTTTACAATTGTAAATCTTGTTCCTGTAAGAAATATACGTATTTAATCTCCTACAACTCAGGAGTGTCTTTCTCAAAGACCTGAAAGCCATTCCTGTGAAATATCATCCGGAAGGAGAGGGCCTCAGTCTCCCAGACTCGGTGGCTGGATCAAATCCTAACTTCAACAACTGCCTGCTAGCAGACGCGGTTGGTCTAGTCCCATTTGCACTGATCAACCCTTTATAATTTTTCACTTCCCTGTGTATACTGAGCCCCAGCTTGCCTTCTCCCAACTCCCTCACTTTCCCTTAACCAACCAGTCACCTCTGCACACACTGGAATGGAGCTCAACCCTTTCCCCACTGTCATTAGTTAAGGAATAAAACCTGTTTTCACTGTTTTAACTAATATCCAGCTTTGTTTATCTTTGACTAACTAGAGTTACATTGATGATGCAACATATTAAATTAAACATACAAACAATTCTTCAAAATGAACAAATGAGTCAATAGTAAGATGGATACCATCATCCAAATTATTTCCATTTCTAACCTTAAATTGTATAATAATAAATCATTTAATCAAATTAGTGAGCAAAAACAAGCTTCTATTAAAGTTGATAACCTAAAATTCACTGTACTGAAAATCCATTTTAATAAATAAATTGTTATTGAGCATTCAGAAACCTTGAGTTAATCTTTACATTGTGATTTTTTCTGATTGTAAACATTTAAGAGTATTTGTTGACTTTAAATCATTCCGTATACCCAAGAAGGCAGGCACAACTTCACTAGATAAGAAAGAGGAAAAGAATAAATAAAGCACATCTGACAATTATAAATAGCAGTGCATGGTATATTATTTAAAAAGCACATTTTTTGTTTGAGGAAGATTAGCCTTGAGCTAACATCTGCCAACGTCTTCCTCTTTTTTTTGCTGAGAAAGATTGGCCCTGAGCTAACATCTGTGCCCATCTTCCTCTATTTTATATGTGGGATGCCTGCCACAGCATGGTTTGATAATCAATGTGTAGGTCCACACCCAGGATCTGAACTGGCAAACCCCAGGCTGGCCCTAAAAGCCCCATTTTTTAGAATCATATTATTCCTAGAAATTGTATCATATATAGTTTCATGCATATTACCATATCATATACATGAACTATTTGTTTGATATTATTAAGGAAATAGTAATTAAAATAAGAATAAAGTGAAGGCACCTATCTTTACAAATTCTGATAAACAAAAGATCCTTTAAGAATTTTTAGACCTGTTAAAAATTATCTCAAGATTTCAAATCAGAGATAAATAACATTTTATTATGTATATATAATATTTCCTTTATTATATATCCTTTTCACTATTTTTATATTTCATTCTAAATCTTAACCCTATCTTGGTTATTATTGTGTTTTAATTTTCAATTTTTGCATATCTTTCATTTAAAAATGAATTTAATCAAGTTAGTTTGCTGATTTAGAGTAAATAGTATAATATTTTATTTATAGTAAATACTCAGAAATATAAATTTAATTTTTTTATCTCAAGTGACAGCACCTTTCACATTTATGAAAGAAAATATAAAGAGATGAATAGATAGACAGATATTGTGTATTATGGATTGCAAGCAATTATTATTGGAGAAAAATAACCTGACTGTACTGTTTAAAATAAAACATTTCTGCAAGATAGAAATTATAATTGCTTTGCTGAACTTAAGCTGCACTTTATACTCTGAATAAATTAGGCCATTATTATTCTATGTTCAAATTCCTAAGGGTACCTTGCCTTTCGTTTGTATCTATTTAATTCAGATCAGTTAGTGAACACCTTTGGTTAATGTCATGATATTTCCATTATAGAATTCAAACTCTCCTGAAAGAAGTGTGTCAAGTTGCTACCATTCAGTGAAAGTGTGTTCCATTAAAGACTCTTTGATTCTGGAGATTCTTTAGAACGTGTTTCAAGAGCAGAAGTTATTAAGAAACACCGTACAAAAGTACAATTGATTCATAGAATCTCTTTCTTGCTAATATGAGCTATTTTTGTACATTTTGTACATGTATCTTTTCTAATAAAGTCTTTCGTAATTTTTCTTTTTCTTCGTTTCAGTTTTCCTGTTCCAATTCATTTTCTTGCACTCTCCTACCCAATATATTTACCTGTCACATTTTTATTATTTTCTAATGTGAATCCTACAAAGAAGAGCTATTTCATCTGAGTAGAGCTCACAGCATTCATTACAGCCAATCAATTGTGCGAGCAGGGGTAATGAATAATCAGAATACGTGAAAAATTATCAAAATAGAAAAGAGTAATAAATATAAATGAGACAGGATTAATCATCCCTTGAATATTACCAGGATAATATTGCTCTTGATTTCATGTGAAAATTATAAAACATTTATCAATTTGTTTTATCCTGAATACAAATGTCAAATCATATAGGATGTTCTTGTGGATACAGAAAATAGAAAATACTAGGTAAAGATGATCTCTATAAAGTTGAAGTCATAAATTGAAAATGTTTATAGTCATAAGGGTTTCTGGCCTCAGATGTTTCAGAAATCACATTTGGAAGCTTGCAAACACTGATATGCTTGAGAGTTCACTTTTTCTTAGCTTACTAAACTCATGGGCAAGAATCCTGCTGAGGACAAAAGGTATTATTATTCATTAGTTCATTTTGTTGACCTTGAGATGTCAGCATCATGTGTACAGCTAGAAATATTGTAGGTAAATAAAAAAAGAATACAGAGGAAGTAAAGTGCATAAGTGGGAAGAAATGCTAAGAAAAATGTTCTTTGCTCGAGGCTTGAGGTGAAAGATTAGATTATAGTTTGCGGAATCAAGGGCACATAAGAATGGCACACAATGATCGTGATTTATGGGAGTATTTTGGAAGGTAGAAAATCAATATATATTCTAAAAGTTCTGTTTTGTTCAGATTAACCTGAACAGCTCCCTCTCCTCTTACAGCACATTGGCTTAAAAGTGATAGTGATTTAAAATATACACACACAAACACACACACGTATGACATCAGAACACTTTATTCTAAATAGAATATTTATACATGCATTTAGCTTCAAGGCTTAAATATAAAACTCATTTCCGGAATACTCACGTTTAGAGTTTTGAAATTTGAACTCCTCAATGGAATGCTTGGTTCTGAAAATTTAAAGAATTAAAGTTAATGAATCGCTAGTCTACCTTTAAAATGCTCTGGATTGTTAGCCAGAATATAACCTCAATCCTAACTTTGTGTGTTTAAGTAAGCCCTATAATTTTCCGTAGGGTTTAGCAAAAAAGATTAGTGAGATAGTTAGCTGTTCATGAATCACCCATTAGCCCCAAGTATATAAGCAAGAGTGCTCAGACTTTTTGACGTTACCTGTCTATACTCATTTTGATGAAGTGAAACTCAAAGAGAATGAGGCAGGTGGTGAAATGACTGATCCTAATGCACATTATTCCCAGTCATGTTTGCTTGGGGGCATGGGACAGGACATTAAATTCTCTTTTTAATTTTTTATTCAAAATCCTCAATTCCACTGCAAGAAATGATATAAGGTTGTTTTCCACCTTGAGAATTTGTGTGGTACATAAAAGAAGTTAGTTATTGAGAGAGTAAAATATATTGAGGAATGTGTTTTACTTAAACCAAATAAGGAAAATGCTGTTGAGGACACCCATGGCTAAACATAAATGAATAGACAGACAGATAGGTAAATAGACAGATGATAGATAGATAAAGAGGCTTGATGTGATGTTTTCATTTTAGACGTTAGGCAATGGTGTCCTTGGTAATCCATCGAGTGTTATGGTCATCCTCCACTTGAGTTGTTGACAATACTGAATTTATCTAAACAACATATCTAACATAAATGTAAATGTTTTCCTAAATTGAATATATGTGGCAAAAAAGTGAGGCAGGTTATATGACTCTGTGTGTATGTGTTTGATGTTATGATACTGCGAGGACTAAAAGGATTCTTTTTGTAAAATTAAAGTTTGTTTAGAAATTATGGATTTTTTAAAAAATATTTCTTTCAAGGTCTTTTTACTATTAATTAAACATATCTTATGCATTATTAGGGAGCTGTAATTGTTACATACTACTTACCCATCACAGTATCACTTTAAAGTCAAGTCTGAGAAGCTTGTTGGCAAGATAAATTTACTATTGTTTTAACTCTCAGAACCTGTACATTTGTATACTGAATTTAACTTGTCACATTTTCAAAATTTATATGAATTTGCAATTTCCTAAAAATAACTAGTTTTCTCATATTTTCCAATAAATAAAAAAACTTACATGTTGTGATGATCTTTATTTTGAACGCATTTTTATTTTACAATACAAAATGTATGTGAAAATATTTACTAAACAAGAATGCCTATCAATATAGTAATTATCTTTTAATAATCACTTATTATAATTCAGACACCATTTTACTTCTCCTATTAAAGTACAAAACAAAATAATTACTGTATTTAGTTAATGTCCTTGTTATAAATATAATTTTTATAGTCTATATTGGTTATTACAAATATAGATAGATAGATATAGATATGTAAATAGATTAATACAGATGGATAGATAGATAGTTACCCAGTTAAAGAAATAACCAAATGTTCATTCAAATATGAAGAAGACTAGATGGCTGACACAATGAAATATATCTGTCTGCATAACATGAAGTAGTAAACTAGCAAAAAAGTCTTTTAAGTTGTTTCCTTGTCTCCCAGACTGTATGACATTAACTAAAGAATGGAAAAAATACCAGTTTCTGGGGCCAGCCCCGGGGTGTAGTGGTTAAGTTCATGTGTTCCACTTCAGTGGTCTGGGTTTGCAGGTTTGGATCCTGGGTGTGGACCTACACCACTCATTAGCCATGCTGTGGTGGTGACCCACATACAAAGCAGAGGAAGATTGGCACAGACATTAGCTCAGGGCTAATCATCCTCAAGCAAAAGAAGAGGAAGATTTGTAATGGATGTTGGCTCAGGGAGAATCTTCCTCAGGAAAAAAAAAAATACTGGTTTCTGAGTAAATAGGAGCAATGAAATGATTAAGGGAACCATCATGAATTTTCCAAGACAAAGTCTGAGTGTGTTCCACTGCAAGGTGTAGCTTATGTAAGTGATATGTCATATATCAGTATTTTATCCTCCTTAAAAAATTTAAACAGGGGTTGGCTTCATGGTGCAGTGGTTAAGTTTGGCATGCTCCATTTTGGTGGCCTGGGTTTGTGGTTTCAGATCCCACACACAGACCAACACTACTTGTCAGCCATGCTGTTGTGGTGACCCACATACAAAAAAATAGAGGAAGATTGGTACAGCTGTTAGCTCAGTGCTAATCTTCCTCAAGCAAAAAAGAAAGAGGATTGGCAGTAGATGTTAGCTTGTGGTGAATCTTTCTCAGCAAAAGAAAAAAAATTAAATAGCATAATTGTAAGGTGTTTTTATTGGAAAGGTTTTGAACTCCTCTCTTTTGTGCATTTCATCCTCCATGCATCCACACCCAAACACTTAATTAAGCCATAACACTTGCACTTGATTATCCAGAAGTTTTCTATCTTCTAAAAGAAAAAAGTGTTAATTCAAACTTATATAGTTATTTCTCTATACATTTCCAAATATTATCCTTATCAAAGATGAATTCTTAAAATACTAGCAACTATGAAACAGTTTTGTGGATGGCAACCTTGGTTGCCCAGAGTCAGGCAAATTTCCTAAATGGGAATAGGAATTTTAAAAGCAAATAAATAAACAAAAGAATGTCACTACAAATGAGAAGGTTAAAAACAGAAGGTTGAGATTGAAATATTTGTGTGTGCATTACCTAAATTCATTCTTTAATGCAGAATCCACCACTGCCACTATTATCCTTCATATGGGACACACTGTAAGTGTAGGCTCTAAAATCTTGCAAATCAATAAATGTCACTTTTTCATCTTGATTTGTGAATAATACCCTACCTGACTGGAAGATTCCAGGGTGGAAGCCTTTTTTTCCTATTTTGTCCTGCTGTCTTATGATGTATATTGTGGTCTAAGAGGTATAATGTCAAATTCTTTTTCTTTTTTATTTTTTCTGCTTCATCTCCCCAAACACCCCCTGTACACAGCTGTATATCTGAGTTGCATGTCCTTCTAGTTGCGGGATGTGGGACGCTGACTCAACGTGGCCTGACGAGTGGTGCCATGCCCGCACCCAGGATCCGAAGCCTGGGCCGCCACAGCGGAGTGAGTGAACTTAACCACTCGGCCAGGGAGCCGACCCCAAATTCTTTTTCTTTTGATGTTAGCTTTTGTTTTGCCTGTCTGGATGTTTTCACAGTTTTTCACTTGCTTTTCAGAGTTCAACATTTTTACTGGTGTTTGTGCTCAACCCTGCGGAAACTGAGTTAACCTTTTAAATTTTCTTACTCAAAATCTCTTTAAGTTAAATAGAATTGTTTCTACTATTTTTGTAAAGTCTTCTGCTGTTCACCAGATATTTTTATATTCCTAAATGTTCATCACTTGTATCTTAGGTTTTTGCATTGTTCTTTGATTTTCTTATCCTTTCCTTTATTTCCATTTCTTTCTATTTTGTAATATTTATCTCACGTGCTTCTTCAGAATACTAATGTGGATGAGTCATTATAGTAACATCTACTGGAACAATTACATATGGTTATACTACATTTGAAAAGTATGTTTTCATTTTACAAATATTTGTTCTAATGTACTAATTGAAATGTTCAACTCTTCCTCCGCCTTTTCTTTCTCCTCTTCCTCCTCTTTCTCTTTTTCCTCCATCTATCGTTCCATTTTTCTCTTCCAAAACTTATTCCACTAGCAAGAATTTTTCTACTGTTTTGCTTAATTTTCCTTTAGGTGCCTGTTGGCCGCCTTAGATTTAACGCCATTTTCTTTTGGGATACTCATGACGCAGTTTATGCTTGCTGCTCAGATATAGCTTCTGGTTTTTAAGTAGTAACAGTCTCTGTCCCATCAAGCCAGCAATGAGCCAGTCTGAGTATTGTCTAGTACCAGGAAGAAGTCTCTCTGCTCTCCAGTTTATCAACTGTCACAAGTTCCACCTCTCCCCATTGGGTCCCAAAAAAACTCAAGGCCAAGCTTATGCTCACGGGGTGTTACTTGCCTGCAAACAACTGCCACTGATGGAATTCAGAGGTGAGAGCAAGAAATATGTATCCATAATACATGAAAGAAGCTTTCTGACAGTATAATTTCAGAACTATTCTATATTTGATATATGCACAACATT
Source organism: Equus quagga (assembly GCF_021613505.1). NCBI lineage: Eukaryota > Metazoa > Chordata > Mammalia > Perissodactyla > Equidae > Equus > Equus quagga. The sequence goes on from NC_060269.1 coordinate 22,639,856, forward strand.
TTAATAGTATTGATAGCGTCAATGGCAGGAATATTTATTGAAGTCTCAATATGTGTCAGTCATAGAGAATATATTAGTCTTAAAGCTTTAGTTTCTAGAAATAAGAAGCAAATGGAAATGGTGCTTTATGCATACTTATTACTTTACATAAAATATTAAAAACACATGTATTAAACAGCAGTGATTTAATGATATTAGTGATTTTTGCTGTGGAAGTTGAACTATCATTTTTCTTCTGCATGTGGAGGTGAAAAGTATAATAATTGCTAGTACAGTGTTGCATCTGTCTTGATTCATGCTAAGATACCAGCGCTTGTATTCCTCCTTGCTTTTGCACCATCAGTGAAAATGTCAATTTGGTAAAAAAGTAAAAAAATATCTTGGTATTATTATGAAAACAGTTTTGACTTGGGGAGGCCCCTAAAAGGTTTCCCCCCAAAAGAGGGAACTTCAAGGATCTGTGAACCACATTTTGGGAATCAGTGTCATCAGAAATCTTAGGTAACACCAGATACTGGAACCAAGTTAGGGTGGGAGGTGATTTGTCAAAAGGAAAGAAAACAAAACCAAACAAAAAACAAACAAAATAATAGGAAGTTAAAAGCTGCTGACGCATTTCTCTGCCTCTCAATTTTCTTCTTGGAAGGCAGTGGCCAACTAATTAATGCTGGATAATTTACAATACATTGCAAATATGAATATTTATTACAGTCACGTTCTGATCATTTGCTGTTCTTTCATAGATTTCTTTCTAAAATGTCTAATTCCTAGAGTTTAAATTTTAAATATATACTTTTTTTGAGTCTACTATCTCCTTAAAGAAAACTACTGTCACAAACCATTTATACTATAATAATTACAACAAAGAAGAGTCAATCCATAGAGAGCCTCACTTTGCAAGCCATAAGGCAAAAACGATATGCACTATGTTTCAGTAATATGCTTAAATATTTTTTTATATACATCATTTTTCAAAATGATTTCATTGCACATCAGCTTACCAAAAAAAAATTCCCATCATGCATTCTGGAGCTCTTCAGAGATCAATCAGAATTTAAGATTTTTACCAGTATTTCTCTCAATCTGGCTGAAACAGAATTAGCTAATTTACTCACTTTTTTTAAATGTTGTTAAATCTTTCTTCTGCCTGCTCAAATCTGCTTTTGAATCCCTCTACGCAATTTTTCATTTCGGTTACTGTAATTTTAAGCTCCAAAATTTCTTTTTACTTTCTTTTTAGGTTCTCTATCATTTGACTGATGTTTCCATTTTGTTCATATGTTGCTTTCTTGACTTTCTCCGCACGTTCCTCTAGTTTTCTGAGCATCTTTGGGACAGTTGTTTAAAGTCTTTGGTAGATCTGTCATCAGGTCTTACAGAATGTTTCTGTTTTGTCTTTTCTCCTTTGAATGGGACATACTCTCCTGTTTCTTTATATGCCTGTCTCTTTGTAATTTTTGGTTGAAAAGTGGACACATGAATTTAATAATGTGGTTACGCTGGAAATCAGGTTCTTAATGTTTGCTGTTTTGTTTTGATTGCTGTAGATTGTCTCTGTGCCAAGGATCAGCCTGAGGTGTAAACTTAAGGTCTTTTCAGGGCTTTTCAGATTCTACATCTTTCGCTGGGCATGCACAGTGACTTTCTGATTTCCCTTCGCTATGTGGCTGCTTTCAACGTCCCAGTCTTTAATATCTGGCTCTCAAAAGTGGAAAAGAAGGAGAAGGAAAAGGAAAAAAAGGCATCAGAACTGTAGATACCCTGGAAGTCATTTCAATCAGATAAGAAGGAACTTAAATATTGTGGGGAGGTGTAACAACAATGGCTTCCCAACAATCAGTGATCTGAATACTGACCCCCAATATTTGAAGTTCAGGGCCCTAATTGCCCCCTCTGGCTCCCACTAGCTGCATGCAAACTCCTCCAGTAAAACGTGCTCTTCTGCGGGCCAGGGGGCTGAGGCCTGGGGGATGGGTAGCTGCTGTGAGCTAAGAGCTGAAATGGACTGAAATTAACCAGTTTACCACCCAAGGCTTCTGCTGCAGGTTGTAAGCCTTCAATTGACGCCGGAGTTCCAAAATGGTCACATCAGACAGCTTCTGCCATTGTGACTGTCTGAGTGGGGAGATGGATTTCATCTTCCTAAAATCCTCCGATAATTGCTTGTTCTTTTAAAAAAATAAAATTATATCAAAAACCTCCACACAAAGAAAATTGCAGCCTTGGATGGTTTCATTGGCAGATTCTACCAAACATCTAAAGAATTAATAATATAAATATCACACAAAATCTTCATAACAAAAGAAGAGGAAACATTTTCCAATTAATTTTAACAAGCCACTATATCTCTGATAGCAAAATCAGATAAGGATATTAGAAGAAAATAAAATTATACATGATTATTCTTTATGAATCTGTATGCAAAAACAGACGTAAAACTCCAAAAACATTAACATAATATTGGCAATTAAATACAGAAACATGTAAAATAATACATTATAACCAAGATAGTGTGATTCTTAGAAATAATGACTGGGTTAACATTTGAAATCAGACAATGAAGTTCATCATATCAACAGACTTAAAAAAATAGTACATAGAGAAAAAGTATTTGACATAGTACAACAGTTATTCATGACAAATCTTCAGAGAAAATAGAAATAGAAGAAAGTATGCCCCATATGATAAAAAAAATACTTACAGAAAACTGCAACTAATATCATATTTAACAGTAAAATATTAATGCTTTTTCTCTAAAGTCAGGAATAAGTTGGAGATTCCTCTTCTCATACTTGTATTCAATAGTTATTGTATGTCTGAGCCCCGATAAAAGAAAGACAATCAAAATGGTCAATGATTTGGAAGGATGAAAAGAAACCCTATTGTAGATGGTATGATTGAAATAGAAAATCCTAAGAATCTACCGCAAACTATTAGAAGTAAGAGTAAATCAGCAATGATGCTCCATATAAAGTAATTATACAAAAATAAAATTTCTATATACTAGCAAAAACAAAGGTTGAAAATTAAAATTAAAGTGATTCAACTTACTATAGCATTCAATACTTTAAAATGCTTCAGAAGCTTAACAATATATGTGTAAGGCCTCTAAACTATTGAAATTAAAGAAGAGCTAGAAAAACAGAAGGTTAATTAATGTGTATTCATTGGAACATTCAACATGGTTAATATGCTAATTCTTCCCCAAACAATCCACAGATAGAATGGAATGCAAACCAAAATTTTAACTCACTTTTTATAAAAACCGACAGATTCTAAAATATATATGAATGTGAAAAAGATCTAAAATAGCCAAAATAATATTGAAATAGATGAACCAAATGGAAGAAATCAGACTTCCCTATTTCAAAGTATATATTCTGATAGTTTAATCAACAGACAAAACTGAACAACTGGAATTCATTAATATTAAAATCTGCTCATCAAAAGATACCATTGAAGAAATAAATATGCAAGTCAGAGAGTAGGAGAGAGAATATCTGCCAACTGTATACTGGACATGATATCGACCCTGATATCAGTTTCCCCACACTAAACCCAGCATATATGGGGTTAAAACCAAAACACTCATTCCCTGCTTACTCTCTGGCTTCCTGCCTCCAGAATCCGCTATCCTCCATGGAGACAGACACCGTCAAGGACAAGTACCTGGACTATCTCCTCCCGCAAAGAGATACGGGCTGGTGGGAAAGCTGCTGACCAGCAAGGTCATGAGCTCCCTCCTCTCTGCAAGTAGTCTCAAGGCCAAAGACAGGCTGGTGGGAAAGCTCCGACCAGCAAGGCCATATGCTCCCCCTCCCCTACCTAAAACCCCAAATAAAAACCCTTCCTTTTAGCTTTTTGGGGAGTTTGGGATTTGAGCGTTAGCTGCCCTCTCTCCTTGCTCAGCGCTGTGCAAAAATAAAATTGCTACTTTCTTCCACCACACCCGGTGTCAGAGATTGGCTTGCTGTGCAACGGGTGAGCGAACTCACTTCAGGTTCGGTAACAGACAAGGGACTTATGTCCAGAATGTAAATAACTTCCGTAAAAAGTAAAATAGCCAAATGACTTGAGTTCTCTCTCTCTCTGTCTCACACACACACACATACACAAACACAAAGAAACACATATATGTGTGCACACACACACAGAAAAATTTCCAAGAAGAACATGAATAATTGCTCTACATTATTCTCCAATGAAATGAAAATCAAAGTCATAGTAACATTACTCTGCATACCATTAAGAATGACTAAAATGAGAAATTGACTACACTACATATTGATGAGAAGATGAGGAAATTGGAATATTCATACATTGCTAGTACTTCTCTTACCCGGTTAAACACAGCTCCTCTGAGACATAGCAAATGCTATGTTCTGGGTATTTATTCAAAATAAATGAAAACATATCTCCATGAAAGTCTTGCAAAGGAATCTTCAGAACAGATTTGTTCAAAATAGCGAGAAACTAGAAACATATAAAATGTCCATCAATAATAGAATAGATAAAATGTGACATTCACACAATAGAATACTACTCAGTATTAAAAGGAATGAACTAATGACACTTACATGAACATATATGAACCTCAAAAGCAGTACACAGAGAAAATAATTGACTGAATGAAGCCAGACATAAAACTGTATATATTGTATAATCCCATTTATATGGAGTTCTAAAAGAGGCAAAACTAATTTATGGTGATATAAATCATAGCAGTGATTGCTTAGGTGTTGGGAGAGGAGGGTTTTACTGGAAAGGAGCACAAGGGGACTTTCTGGTGTAATGTAAACGTTCCATCTTTAGATAGAGGTGTGGGTTACATGAGTGTTATGCATTCCTTAAAATATAAAATATACTTCATAAGTAATAGAAAGGAAATAACATCAGTCTATTCATTCATCTATCCATTTATTCATCTCTTTTTATTTCTGCTTCTATCAAAATACTGTTAAAAAAGTCCTAAGTGCAATGAAATGTCAGAGACCATATTCAATACATTACACACCAATTAAATTAAATCATTGTCTAATGTTAATGAAATTAGAAATTAATTTTATTTGGAAATTATAAAGAGATTTTTCTTTTCTTCAGTGTTTCTTATTATACCGAATAATATATTTTCTCCCTCCCTTTTCTCAAGGAAAGCTCCTTAGAACAAATAAGCCAATTAATTATTTAAAATGTCTTGGTGTGTTTTTTTAAACCTTAACAGACGTGAATTTCTTGAGAGTCAAAGTTTTCAAGATGAACCAAATTAAAAGTTATGTATTTGAGAGAGCAAAGTTATTGTTTTACTAAAAGAAATGGAGCTCCCAATGAAAAAAAAAATCCTGAATGAAGAAGCTTGTGGTTTATTTATAAGCAATAAACTTGAGACAAATATCCACGAGCCAGTTCTCAACCTAAAAGAAATAACTCAACGCATTTGTAGGAGCAAGAGATTTGGAGCTGATGTAACTTGATTCCTGCGTCATATCCTCTCTGGTTCAAAGTCTGGCAGAAGAGGAGCTTCAAGCAGTAGATGTCCCTGCAGAATTAATCTGAGAGCTTTGAGGAAAATTTTCTATTACTCCTTGTTTCAAAAGTGGGTTTACAACAGTTTGTGGAGGACAATTTGTAGTTTTGTGGGTCTGTCTTAAACATTGCCACCCCAGTCATTGTGACAACCAGAAAGCATTCCCACAAGTTTCCAAATGCTCTGCTGGGAACACATATTGCGTCCTCCCACTCTCCTCCTCCCCTCACCTTGCAAGCTACTAACCTAGAAGTGTTCAGAGATCACGTTCCTTTCAAGGGATGCCTACACTGAGTGTGTGACCAGTGTGGTAGAGAAAGACAGAGAGAGATTTCTAAGGATGGTCTTAGAGAGCACTAAAAAACACAATGTAGTGAGAGGGAAGCACTCAAACATCGACCAGCCCACTCAGAGTGCAAAGGGTAGGCCGAGAGCAATCTATGGTGCCCAAAAGGATCCTGAGAAGGGTAGGAAGTCAAAGAACTTGTGAAACTGGTGATCAAAGGTCATGCTGTAATGAAGGACTTAAACAATGGTGGCACTTGGACTGTGACTGGGAATATACTGAGGGATTTGGTAGTTCTGTGGTGATCAGGATGGACAAAGAATGTTTACGACTTAAGCAGCCCACAAGCTCTGAACAAGGATGATCCATAATTGCAAACTTCATCACTAATCCTGGCTTTTAGGTCACCTCCAGAGTTCTCAGAAGGAGGAAAGAAGAGATTCATGGAATTATTCTAGAGTGACTAAGTGGTTAAAAAAATTCAGATTTTTAAAAGAGAGATCATTTACCCTGACTTGGCAATACTGAGTTTATCCCAACAAGAAGAAAAAAGGTTTCAGCTAAATTGAGCTCAGTCATGGATAAGTAAATTTGCAGCCTTGAAATCTTTGCAACCATTACCTGCTTCATCTGAGGTGAGAGTATGTTCTAAGGATTTCTAAGAATACTGGTGTAGTGTACATCTTTATCTATGGTTGATTACAACCCCCCAGATATAATCAGAAAAAAAGTTATCTTGTAAGAGCATAAGAGCAATGCTGTGTAGAAAAGTTGAATAATTTCAAATTTATTATCAATTTTAGAATATTCTCATCAATTTTATAAGCCTCTTCAGACTTAAGAGTCCTTAAAAGTCTACATATGAAGTGTATTTGACAATGCTATCTACAGAAAGAGAAACTTTCTTCCATGGCTTAATGAGTTAATGTTTAGACCTTCAAGCCATATGAGTATTTACCTACATTTCTACCCACAGCTCTCCTCCCAACAGGAGACTGACCTTGACTCTAACTAAGCCAATTGTATGTACTTGGCATCGACTCTACAGTAAGCAATAAGATTCAACGGTTTCAGAAGGGGAAAAGAGTCCTTTCTTATTAGACCAATATTATATGATGTGATCCTTAAAAATATAAACTGCCATTTAAAGTAATATTCTCTCATGGCTGCTAAGAAAATCACCACTGCCTGCCTACTACGTCCTTACTAAAAGAGTCATTATTTATTCATGCTTTGGGCAATTGGTACATGATGATAGTGTAAGGCAGCAATGGCATTTCTGTTCCCTTGCCAACAATTGGAATGACATGAGTATGCCACATCCCCAGCCAATAACACCTAAAGATAAGTCCACTGAGGTTTCTGAGAAATCAGTTCAAATAGGATGCAGTACAGAAGCTAATATTTTACTGCCTTTGGATATCGCCGTGTGAGAATGTGATGCTTAGAGCTCCAGGAGTCTTTGTAAAAGTATCAGAGTGAAGCCGAAAGAATTGCTAAGAAGCCAAAATAGAAATCATTGAAGCATTAAATTAATAAATATTTCTTATGTTGTGTAATAACATGACATCATCTTTATTTTGTTTCCACATCCTATTACTTGAAGTCAAAGGTATCTTAAGTGATGTACTATTAAATGCTTATGGTATTGTTTTACTGTTTAAAACCAGTAAATAGAAAAGTAATTGCATATTTTTACCACTTAGTGTAATTAAGAATAATTAAGTAACAATAGCAAGATCAAAATTTCTGTGCATCAGAGCTCCTCTTCGTTATTCAAGACAACAGTATAAAATAAGTACATCCAACATGACCATTAAGGTATTTGCTGGGAAGCGATGCTTTCAACTCTGGAGCGATACCAGATCAGGCGCTCGTCAGGAGCAGCACTGAGATTTTCTTTTGCTGAAGATAGCTGAATAATTTCAGTCTAAAATTTCACACTGTATAACACATCAATTAGATCTGAAACAACTGCATTGTCTTCATTTGAGCAGGTCAGCCGTTGGTTTGGGGACACATTTGTGGATTATTCTCAGAAATTCTATTATCTCAACTTTTTATGTGGGGATTTTATGAAGGGCTTTCATCTTATGAAGCGATCTTAAATAAAAGGACATTTAAATGAAAAGAGAAATACCTGTCCTGTGGGTGACAGTGCCTGCTCTCTTCCCCCGGGGGCTTGAGACTTTTGTTCCTGGAAGAGATGGAGAAGAGGGTGTCTGACCCTCAGCAATGGCTACTCCCTTCCTCCCGTCTGGCACTGCTACTTGAAGCTTCCCGCAGCCCATGTCTGTCCCAGTCTCTCTCTAGAACATATGGTGTTTTCTGTGGGGAAGAGCCTGCAAGTCTATGCAAACTCATCTTTGTAGGTAACTCCCAGGTATTTTATATACTTGAGCTAATAGTTGACTTTTAGCAACTCATTAACTTTTTTAGCTGAAATCTTCTTATCCGCTTTTATGAGGCTCCCATAATTTTCTTGTGCTCTGCTCCAAGTAAGGGAATGCTGTCCTCATATTTCCCCTGGATGGGCATCTTTTTTCTTAGATCTCAGGTAATCGTTGCTTTCCAGTCTCACTTCTCTAATGGGTTCAAGATTTCTTAGATTGTCTGGCTTTTCTTATTTTTAATTTGGAAATGACACTCTTTCTAGCTTTTTACATTCTAAGTAGAAGCCAGAGTGCCAACTCCTTTTAATTAGGCCAGCATAAACTTGATACTGAAAGAATATTAAACAGAAAAGAAATGACAGTTATAAACATAGATAAACACAGATGCAAAATTACTACACAAAATTCTTGCAAATGGAATTCAGCAATAAGCAAGAAAAAAAATACCATGCTTAGGGACAAAAATATTAAGAAAAAATCTAAAAAATATATTGTATGAAGGATCTTTGTATTAAAAATTACAAAAAAATGAGATAAATAAATTAGAAATTAATGGAAGATATACCGTGTTCACTGATTATGAGATTTTATATTAGAAATACATGAATTCTCCCTGATCTGATCTATAAACTAGTAAGTGTGTGTGTGTGTGTGTGTAAACTGACAAACATGTTTCTAAAATTCCTATGGAAATAGGAAGAATTAAGAATAAACAAGACAATCCTGAAACGGAGGAAAAAGCTAGATATTCTAAAATAAGTGTTATCAAGACCTATTATAAAGCTATAGTAATTAAGCTAGTGTGATATTAGTGTGGAATTAGAGATTGTCTAATTTCTATTAGAGAAATAGACCAATAAAACAGAGTGGCCTGAGAGATCACATGTATATGGTCACCTAATTTGTGGTAAATAAGACACTGCAGTGCAAAAGGAGTAGGATGGACATTTTAATAAAAGAAGTTTGTCAATTGAATCTTCATTTGAAAGTATGTAGTAACCTTCTACCTATCACAATACACAACAGGAAACTTCAGATTGATTGCAAATCTTCATATGACAGGTAAAACTATAAAGCTTTGATAAGAAAACATGAGACTATCATCATGACCTTAGAATAGACAGAAATTTGTTAGACACAAAAATTACTAAAGGATTACAAAAGATTAATTTGGCTATATTGAAATGAATAATTTATGTATTATTGAAAGACAGTATTGAAAGAGTAACATGCAGTCCACAGAGTGGAACAAGATAATGACAGCACATACCTTTTATAATGGAATCAAAACCAAAATGAACATAAGTAAAAAACTTCTATATACCAAAGTTTAAAAAATATAGTAAAAGAAAGAAAGCCAATTCAAATGATAATTGAGTAACAGACATAAAAAGACCATATTAAGGGGATGTCCAGATTAATGATAGATATAAGAAAAGACACTTAATATTATTGTTAAATAAATGCACATTAAAATCACAATAAATACCACTCTACCTATAACAGAATGGTTAAAATGAAAAAAAAAAAAAAGGCCAGACGATATGAAGTATAGAGAAGAATGTGGAATAATCAGAAATCTCATTTCTTTGTGGTAGGGAGGAAACTGGTGAGCATACTTTGAAAAATTGGCAGTATTTATTCAAGGTGCACGTGTGCATACCTCTGATGCAGAAATTCTATTTTTAAGTTTTAATGTGCTGCGGTTTGGATCCTCTGGAAGCCAACAGTGAGATGGAGTTTAGGGTGAAAATGGAACTTGGGGTGCAAGAAGTTTTTGAGAATCATACTCACAAGAGAAAGCAGAAGGATGCAGACTTGAGCAGAGGCAAAATTGGAACTGCAAAGCAAATTTGATAAATCCTCAACCAATCCTATGGAAAGCTCTGGAAGGAGAAGTTTCTGCCCAAATTGTCTCATGATAGCGTGATATGACCCAGGCCTCCGTATGCTCACCTCACTTAGTAACATGATACAGGCTTTCCAGGAAGGGCAGGACCACAGGCAGAGCAGCTCTCTGTATCTGGGGCAGACCATGAAGGAGGTGACAGCTGGCCGTTGTCTGCTGACCAAAGACCTCTCAGCTGGAAGCACATTGTTCCTGAATTTGGGCTGGTGCATCTCAGTGACTATCACAATATTCAACAGAAATACATGCATATATTCATATGTGCACACACACACATATACACACAAATGAGTAAAATAACATAACGGGTAAAAACTGGATACAAGCAAAATGCTAATCAACAGGGGGATGGAACAAGCACGGTTCTCACAAACATAATATTTAGATAGACCCCAGACACAAAGAGTAAATCATATATGATTCTATTTGCATAAAATTCATAAACAAGAAACATGAATTTTGTCCTTAGGAAGTTGACATTGAGGAAATTGGCTACTGGAATGGGTAGAAGGAGCTTTTGTTCATTCTGGTGATCATTTCTGCCTTGATTTGGAACTAATTATGTTAGCTTATTGACTTTGTGAAAATGCATTGAGCTATACCCTTATTTTTCCCAACATTTTATTGTAAAGATTTTTCAGAAACCCAAAATAGCTTAAATAATTTTATAATGAATATCCATATGCCTATCACTTCTATTATACCCTTAACAATGTAATTTTGTATAGTTTTTTCTCAGTAAAAGATCTTTTAATCACAAAATCCATGCTATTTGGTATTGTCTTTTATAAATTATGAATGCAATATATTCTTCTTTAAAATTCAGTGTCAGTTATTACTGAATATTTTTTGGAATCTGTGATGCCTGCAGTAGTTTTGCTTTGAGGAATATTATGTATTTATATATTCATGCATATGTTTACATTAGAGGATATTTATTAAGAACATACAGTGTGTGCATGGGTACATATAAACATATATACCAGAAAACGTGTGCACAAACACACACATGAACACAACATATGCCCACAGTATTGAAGCACCTAAACGTATTTTATAAGCTATCCAATTCAGTCACCCAAATACACACAGATTTTTGAGTCCCAGAATTATTTTTCATATGACATCTTATATTGGGAGTGAAACAAAAATTATTTCTTGATGATCTAATTTATCATAGTGATACAAAGCTTTGCATAAATAATTCAATTTTTACAGGTACATTAAAATGCATTTATGATATGATTTTTGTGAGGTGAGAGACAAAGAATGTCTGAATAATGGAATATGACTAATCGAAGGCATTCTCCCTCAATGACGGCTTATTAAGTCCACCGGAGGATGACAATTGCCATATTATTACATGACTGAAGAGCAAATGGTTTAAATTTGTTTCCATTTCCTGGTTCTTTGAAGGAAAGAATATGTACAAAGAGAGTATTTGAAAGCTTGATACTCAATAATAGTCAAAGGTCTTTTAAAGGATGTGTGTGACAGTGCTGTTCTGCCTCTCAGCCTATCATGAGTTTTTCTAAATTGTTTGTAATAGAATCAAAGGGCATTTACCAATAATCCACATAAATAATATAAATAATAAATTCCAGCTTAGTGAGTCATGTATCACAGACAAGCACTCGCTGTAATATGCGTATTTTCTTACTCTCTCCTCTCCGTTACCCTGTCAGCTTATGTAAACAAGATGCTCTAGTTCAAAGCCTCACAGTGTGACTTCCTTTGCTTCAATTGCTACAGACACCCAGCTGTCCAAAACTCTTCAATTATTTATTTATCCTTTATCTGTCTCTATTGCAGCAGAACAATGGCTTGCTACCACACATCTTTTCTAAGTTGGAGTGATCACAAAGCTCATAATAGACCTTGTTAAGGGATCTGGCTAGTCTAGTTGAAGGGAGGGAAATTTTGCAGTCCAATCAGAGCATGGCACTCCGTTCAGGAAGTTTTTCAAAAGATGTTTTAAATTGAAGCTATTGTAAACAGTTCTGCTGATTTACTTGGGGATAAAAATGCAAATTTCAACTTAAACCCAATGTTTTGTTTATTTTTTTGTTTATAGCTGTTTTTTCTTTTATGTATGTTCTCGTCTAATGACAATAATCATTGAAAAACATCCCTTCAAAACATGTACCAATATGTTTGCTGGTCCATGAGATATCATCGTCTATGTACAAACGTTTAAACTAATAGATTACAGACAAAAATAAAGTTGTGATGGTGGCTGGCCAGTGGCACAGCAGTAAAGTTCTCATGCTCTGCTTGGCCCGGGGTTCGATGGTTCAGGTCCTGCTTATCAAGCCGTGCTGTGGCAGGCGTCCCACATATAAAGTAGAGGAGGATGGGCACAGATGTTAACGCAAGGCTAATCTTCCTCAGCAAAAAAGAGGAGGACTGGCAGTGGATGTTAGCTCAGGGCTAATCTTCCTCAAAAAATAAATAAATAAATAAATAAAATAAAAAATAAATAAAACTGTGATGGGCCAGCCCTGATGGCCCAGTAGTTAAGTTGGGTGCATTCTGCTTTGGGGGCCCCAGTTTGGTTCCCAGGCACAAAACCATACCATTCATCTGTTAGCAGCCATGCTATGCTGGTGGCTCACATGAAAAGAGGAAGATGGGCAACAGATGTTAGTTCAGAGTGAATATTCTCCAGCAATAAATAAATAGATAAAATTAAAAATTATAAAAGATAAAAAAATACATCTGTGACAAGATATAAAATATCTTTCTTTGTAATTTTAATATTACATTTATATTTTCTGTATTTAATATTTCCTATTATGTGTAAAATATTGTAAAAAACTTAAACTTGCTTTGGGTTATAGTCTCGGAGAGATGAAAACGTGTGAATTTATAGAGCCTCTGTATAGATGGTGCTTTGGACTATACAGCATCAATATTTTCAAATGTAAAATGTTTGAGGGATATATCATATCTAAGATACAGCAACAGTGGTCCTTTTAAAATTAAGCAAAATTTCATAACTCTAACGTTCTTGAAGTCAACTGAATGAATCATTTTAACTACCATGCATAAGGACATGATTACAAACCAATAATCAAATATAAGCAGTTTCTACAGTAGACTTTTTCAAAAGAGTCAACATTGATACAGGAATTTACTCAACTAATTGTCACAATACATAGATTGTCTCAACCTTATTTCTACTATTTCATCAGTTTTATTTTGACTGTAAGAATACTGGAGACTAATATCCCTCTATTGAAAATGAAAAGCTTATACAGTTTATTGCTAAGATCCTTTCTAGCTCTTATATTGACAAGTGTGTTTCAATAGCCCAATCAGCAATTCCATTATTTAATGACATATTAGATACTATTCAGGGTCTTTTATTTTCCAAGATTTGAAGAAATATTAAATTTCTTTTGCGAATTTAGCTAAAGGTTTAATTTGGCATCAATTGTCTGACCTGGCTATTATGTAGAAATAGCAGAAGTAGTAAACAATATGGAGGATTGTAAAAACTGCCCGTTTAGAGAAGCTAAATTGAATTCTAAATTATCTTGTTATGAAACAAAAGTAAGCTAATTGAGATATGAAAGTTGATTATCACTAAAAGGCTACGGTACATAATCTCAGCATCATTTTATTTAAAAATCATTTAAAATATGTTCTCATAAAATTTACTTATTTAATTTATTTAATTAACTAACATAAGGTTGTCTAGTCAGTAATAGGTTTCTGATATTTAACCCAATCCTCTTTACATCCAAACTCTGAATTAATTTTCTTTAATTTGAGCAACTTCTTTGGACAAATTGAGGCAAGTCAGCATGTAGTATATTTCAACCCAGAGCAGAATAGAAAACACATTTCTTTCGATTAGGAAAGATCACTCTAACACCATATTAACACATAAACATTAAACTATTTTTGTCATTCCAATATTAGCTCATTAATTTAATAATAAAATCTTTAGTATTTCTTTGATCGAAATGTCATTAAGTATCTATTATTTACTGTGATGGCTAACATCTAGTAGCATCACAATGGGCAAGGTATATAAGCTTCTCTCTCTGTATGCCTAATCCTACCAACTTTGTTTCAATATTATCCTCTTCAAATCCCTCAGAGCCCTAACTGCATCAGTTATGCCTTCATTAATCTGTCTTCAAACTCTCCTCTTAGAAATTCTTTCCTCTATCATCATTTACAGTTTACTCAAGTCTGTACTCTTACACACACACACACATACATACATACATACACGCTACTTCCCTCATCCCCATATTTTCTTAAGCTAATATTTGAATTCCAATAGATTGTCCTTTCTTAGGTCACCAGTGATACCGTTACTGTTAATTTCAAAGGCAACATTTCATTCCCTGTTCTATCATTATTGAAATGATAGAGGTAGCTTTTCTTTCCCTTCATCTCTGAGGATGCTCTTTCCTTGCCTTCAATGACACCATACTCTACTCAGTCATTTTCCTGTATAGGGAAGAGTGTCATCTCTAGAGTCAGATTAACTGGTTATGAATCCAGGCTTTAACAATTCCTTCTTGTTATGATATTGGAAAATTTCTTAGCCTCTCTTTACCTCAGTTTTCTCACTGGTAGATTAAGGATAACAATGGCATTTACATCAGTGGGTATCTCTGTTGAGTAAATAAATTAACACAAGAAAAGCAAAGAAAAATAAAGATTAATTAAATTAACTCATGCAAAGCATTAAATCTATGTCTGATACATAATCTGAACCAGAGTTTTCTTGTCATTACTTTATCTTCTTAAGACTTCAATTTAAAGCTACTATTTCTTCACTTAACCCCAAAATGTTCTAGTTCCTGAGGTTTTTGTATTTGATTGTTTTCTCTTCTAATGTTGCATATGATCCTAGAATACAATACCCTGTTCCTATGCTTTCAATTAATATGTGAAATCTCTAAAATCTACATCTCCATCTCAGATTTTGCTTCTAAATTTCAGATGTATTTGGCAAATTATGCACTAGACATTTTTTCTCCTCTTAAATATCATACAGGAATATCTAAGTCAACAAGGCTAAACTGCAATTTGTTAATTTATATATATTCTAATTTCTTTTCATCTCCAAATTATCAATATTTTAGTTAGCCATAAATGGTATTTTCAACCTGGATTATTATGATAACCTACTGAGTGACGTACAACGTGGTCTTAACTCTTCTCAACACATTCTCACAAAGAAGTCAAAGTGATTAAAATTACATAAATGTAATATTGTGTCCATTTGCTTTAAATCATTAGAAGTCCCTTACGACGAAATATACTTTTTGTATCATGTAAGAGAAAAGGCTCTATAATTTATCTTTGCTAAAATATGCAGCTAAAATTCTCTGCTCTCCTCCTAATTCTATATTCTAGTTATACTTTTTGCCACCAAAATGTGCCATTTTCTCACTTTTATGGTCTTTGCAGTTGATATTTCTTTTTTCCTAGATTGTACTCCCAAACTTCCTCCTGAAATTCAAGATTAAATTGTCTTCCTATACCCAGTCGTGTTGAATTTTCCCTAAGTCACATCTTATTGATAAATTGTTTTAATCATGTATATATTTGATATTTTCCCTCTTATCTTTAAAAACTTTAATTTATGCATTCAGAAAGTACCTGGCATTTAAGAAAAATTCAATCTTTGTGAAAAATGATACCTAGGTTAAGAGCACTGAATTGGAGTCCAGATTTACACATTTGCCACATCAATTAAATTAGGCAAACGATAAATTGAGGATAATAAAAAGTAATCACCCGTGTTTGTGAGAAGATGCAATAAAATAAGTTAGAACAGAATCAGGCCATTAGTATGGACTATATGGTAGGTATTGAAATTATTGAATGAATATGCATAAAATGATATATAAAGTATAAGGCTAAAATAAAAATAAAAATAATTTTCAGTAGAAGTGAAAGCTATATTCAGAATTTATTTTGTGATATTGACATCTAGGTATAACAGATAAATGGTAGAAAATATGGTGAATTAGAGAAAACATTTGCATGATGTAGGTTCTGTTTTCTATTTCAAGATTCTGTATCTAATTGTGACTTATTCCTGAGTAAATTGTTTAACCTCTCTGTAAATCAGTTTGATAAATTTTCTGAGTGTGTATATATATATATATATATATATATGTATATAGTGATACAAGGACAATATGCAAGTTTTTGAAGGTTATGAGGGAAAAATAATGAGGCTTCTGCAGTCCGTATATTACAGTGAAACACTAAGATGCTTCACTTTTTGCATTAAGATCAGTACAGGCAAAAAATCGATGCTAAGTTTGGATTTAGTCAGTGATCAAACATCATTCTTATATTTAAAGTTAGAAACCTTTTAAGATTTGATATTTTTGAACCTACCCTCATGAAATTACATAGTTATTGCCAATTTTAGGTTAAAATTTTCTATTTGATTCATATTGGCTTGGGAAACAACAACATAATTAGATTTATACAATTTCAAGTCATGAATCTTCAAGAATGCTCAGGTGAAGGCATGCAGGCAGAATTTGTAAAATTCTGGATCACCTCTAAGTTTCTTTCAAGAATAAATAGCAATTATTTCAAAGTGCTCCTGTTACTTTTCTTCAAAAACTCACACCTTTTCAGTCTCCAAGGACACACGAATGTTCTCCCCAATTTCTCCCTATAAACATTTTGTCAGAACGTATCGCTGGTTGACCTCTAACAATTTCATGTTTAATCCATGGGGGATGAAATCAACTTCTCATTTACTCACAGACTTTTCAGATGAAGTGCACATTTACCACATACATTATTTTCATTTAAGGGTTATTGTGATGATTTTCCATCTAATATCCCAAGATCCTTGGTCAGACTTTTTCTTGTGTGTGTTGCTGTCTATTAAATGCCCTTTCTCTTAAGGTAGGACACAGATTTCTTGAAACTAATTGTTTAGAATATAGAAAACTATACTTGTTTATGCAACTTTGGATATTTTTTTCTAGTGAACAATTGTTAATCTATTTTGTTATTGTAACCTTCTAACGATCTCTGTTTTGTTTAGATACATCTCTTTTTACAATAAAAATAGCCAGATACTAAGCAAATCCTGAGGATGAATGATTCTTTAACTATTGCCTAGTTCTCTGATATTGATCTGCTTATTTCTGTTGCTGTCTGTAAAATGCAATTTGATATTTCTTTTAAACTTGCTGTCATCTTTTCCTACTTGTGGCTCTGTTGAATCTAAACACAGCATTTTTCATTTTCTCAACAATTTTAATGCATATATGAAGGCAAGTTCTAATAATTCTCAAAAGCAATCATTTAGTTACATTCAGAAAATCCTAAGTACAATATTTTTTCCAATCCATTAAATATTTCTTAATTGAAATTGTGGATTCATATGCACTTATAAGAAATAATACAGACAACCTAGGCAAATCAATAAATGTGATACACTGCTTAATAGAATAAAAGATGAAAATCATTTGATCATCACAATACATGCAGAAAAAGCATTTGACAAGATACAACTTCCTTTCATGATAAAAACTCTCAACAAATTTGGTATAGAAAGAACATACCCCAATATAACAACGTCCATATATTACAAGCCCACAGCTAACATCATACTCAACTGTGAAGGGTTGAAAGCTTTCCTTCTAAAAGCAGGAACAAGACAAAGGTGCCCACTCTTACCACTCCTTTTAACGTAGTGATGAAAGTTGTATCCAGAACAATTACACAAGAAAAAAAAAATGTGGACGGAAGAAGGAAAATTGTCTCTGTTTGCAGCAGACATGAGCTTACATAGAAAACTCCACAGACTCTTGAGGTAGATATGTAAGCTATTGATTTGAGATCTTGCATCATTTCCATTTAAGCAATTAATGCTGTAAGTTTCCTTGCCAATGCTAGTTTAGCTGCATCCCACATATCTTGATATGTCATATTTTTCTTTTCATTCATTTCTATACTTTTAAAAATTTTATTTAAAACTATTAGTCCGTGGAATTTGGAACTGTGTTGTTTAATTTCCATGTGTTTAAAAATTTCCTTGTTGTCTCTCTCCTACTTATTTCTAATTTAATTCCACTATGGTTGAGAACATACTCTATATAACATCAATTCTTTTAAATTTGCTAAGGTTTGTTTTATGGCCAAGGAAATCATCTATTTTGGTGAATATTCCATAGGCACTTGAAAAAATTTTATATATTCTGCTGTTATTGTGTGGAGTGATTTTCTGTGTATTTGATACAGATAATTGAGATAGATATAAATAACTGAGATAGATATA
Source organism: Equus quagga (assembly GCF_021613505.1). Classification (NCBI taxonomy): domain Eukaryota; kingdom Metazoa; phylum Chordata; class Mammalia; order Perissodactyla; family Equidae; genus Equus; species Equus quagga. The sequence continues at coordinate 22,658,252 of NC_060269.1, forward strand.
ATTGATATATATGTGTGCCTATGTGTAATCCTGTTGATTGATTGTGTTGTTCAGATCTTCTAGGTGCTTATTGATTGCTGATTTTCTGTTCAGGAGTTCTGTTACTTTCTGAAAGGGGCCTGTTAAAATCCACAACCATAATTGCGAGTTTGTCTATTTCTTCTTTCAGTTCTATCAGTTTTTTGTTTATACATTTTGAGACTGTCATTTGGTGCATTGAATTGGAAAGGAGTGAGCAGTATATAGTTGGGTTGTGTTTTTATCCACTTGGACAATTTATCATTTGATTGGTGTATTTACACAATTTACATTTTAAGGTAATTACTAATACGTTAAGATTTGTCATTTTATTACTTATCATTTATTTGGTTATTCTACCTCTCATTCTTCTGTTTCTCTTTTCTTTCCTATGTGTTACTTGCACTTTCATTTTGATTTACTTACAGTTTTTGTGTCCTCTATCTATTTTATACACCTTTTGCTCTGGGAATTTTGATATACTTAAATGACTGTGTTACTCTGGTTATTTTAATATACAAAATGATTTATAAAAATCTGTGAATATCAAGATTTTACCCTTTTGACTGAAGTGTGGAAGCCCTGCTTATATTTACGTCCCTTTAGCTTCTTCATTTTTAAATAACATTGCCTTGAATATCAGATGGGGTTATAATTTTTATTTCAATTATCAAATATTATTTATAAAACTTACTAAGAAGGTATCTATTATATGCACCCATACTTCTGTTATTTCCATTGTTACTTTTTTCTTTCCTGAGGTTCCAAAGTTCTTTTTTTCCCATTTTTTTGTGTGTTTGTTTGAAGAACATCTTTTAGCTAACATTTAAAGATAAGTATGCTAGAAACAAAGCTATTTCAGTTTTTCTTTGTCTGAAAATCTTATTAACGCTTCATTCCTAAAGCATAGTTTCACCATATATAAAACTCAGAGTTGATAGTTCTTTCCTTTCAGCACGTGGAATGTAGTGTCACTTCTATCTGGTCTCGATTCAGATAAGAAATCTACTGTCATTCAAATTGAGGTTCCTCTGGAGATGATGCATGGTTTCTCTCTGGCTGCTTTCAAGACTTTGTCCTCAGTTTTTAAAAGTTTAATTACAATGTGTGTTGGTATGGGTTTATTCTATGTGTGATTTTTTTTCAGGCTCTTGAATGTTTAGGGGTTTTTTTGGTCAAATTTGGAATTTTTCTTCAGATATTATTTCTTCAAATACTCTGTCAGCCTCATTGAACTTTTCCTCTCCTCTGGTACTCACGTAAAAAGAATATTGGGTCTTTTGTTGTACCTCCACACATCCCTGAACCTCTGTTCATTTCATTTATCATTCTCTTTTATCTCTATTCTTCAAATTGGTTAAACTCTATTATTCTGCTATCATGTTCACTCCTTTTATCATCTGTCATCTCCATGCTACTATTGGCTCCAACCAGCAAGAGTTTTATTTCTGTTTCTGTCTTTATTATTTCTATAATTTCTATTTGGTTCTTTTTTATAACATAATTTTTGCTAGTATTTTCTATTTTTGTCATTTTTAAAATTTCATCAATTATCTGTAATTGTTGTTAAAATATTTTTATTTTTTGCTTTATTTTGTATTGCAATAACATTGAATTATAACATTATATAACTTTCAGGTGTACGTCATAATATATTTCGAATCTTGTGTGGATTACATCATGTTAGCCACCCAAAGACTAATTATAATCCATCACCACACATGTGTAGCTTATCATCCCTTTCTCCCTCTCCCCTTTCCCCTTCCCCTCTGGTAACCACCAATCCAATCTCTGTTGCTATGTGTTTGTTTGTCATTTTTATCTTCGACTTATGAGTGAGATCATATGGTATTTGACTTTCTCCCTCTGACTTATTTCACTTAGCATAATACTCTCAAGATCTATCCATGTTGTTGCAAATGGCTGGATTTCATCATTTCTTATGGCTGAGTAGTATTCCATTGTGTATATATACCACATCTTCTTTATCCATTCATCTCTTGATGGTCACCTAGGTTGTTTCCAAGTCTTGACTATTGTGAATAATGCTGCAATCAACATAGGGGTTCATGTATCTTTATGCATTAGTATTTTCAAGTTCTTTGGATAAATATCCAGCAGTGGAATAGCTGGATCATATGGTAGATCTATTTTTAATTTTCTGAGGAAACTCCATACTGCTTTCCACAGTGGCTGCACCAGTTTGCACTCCCACCAGCAGTGTACAAGTGTTCCCTTCTCTCTACATCCTCTCCAACACTTGTTTCCTGTCTTGTTAATTATAGCCATTCTGATCAGAGTGAGGTGATATCTCATTGTAGTTTTGATTTGCATTTCCCTGATTGCTAATGATGTTGAACATCTTTTCATGTGCCTGTTGGCCATCCGTATATCTCCTTTGGAGAAATCTCTGTTCAGATCTTTTGACCACTTTTTAATTGGGTTGTTGTGTTTTGTTCTTGTTGAGATATATGAGTTCTTTGTATATTTTGGATAGTAACCCTTTATCTGATACATGGTTTGCAAATATCTTCTCCCAATTGTTAGTCTGTCTTTCTGTTTTGTTGTTGTTCTCCTGTGCTGTGCAGAAGATTTTTAATTTGGTGTCGTCTCATTTATTTTTTCTGTTTCCTCTGCCCAGTCAGACATGGTATTTGAAAATATGCTGCTAAGACCAATGTCAAAGAGCTTACCGCCTGTTTTCTTCTAGAAGTTTCACAGTTTCAGGTCTTACACCCAAGTTTTTAGTCCATTTTGAGTTGACTTTTGTGCATGGTGTAAGATAATGGTCTACTTTCATTCTTTTGCACGTGGTCCGGTTTTCCCAACACCATTTATTGAAGAGATTCTCTTTTCTCCATTGTATGCTCCTGGCTCCCTTGTCAAGAATTAGCTGTCCATAAATGTGTATGTTTATTATTGGGCTCTCGATTCTGTTCCATTGATCTGTGTGTCAGTGTTTGTGCCAGTACCATGCTGTTTTGGTTACTATGGCTTTGTAGCATATTTTGAAATAAGGGAGTGTGATACCTCGAGCTTTGTTCTTTTTCCTCAGGATTCCTGTGGTTATTTGGGGTCTTTTGTTCTGTATAAACTTTAGGATTCTTTGTTCTATTTCTGTGAAATATGTTGTTGGAACTTTGATAGGGATTGCATTGAATCTACAGATTGCTTTAGGAAGTATGGCCATTTTAACTATGTTAATTCTTCCTATCCAAGAACACGGAATATCTTTCCATTTCTTTATGTCTTCTTCAATTTCTTTCAACAACATTTTATAGTTTTCGGTGTACAGATCTTTTGCCTCTTGGTTAAGTTTGTTCCTAGATATTTTATTCTATTTGTTGCAATTGTAAATGGAATTGTATTCTTAATTTATCTTTCTGCTACTTTGTTGTTAGTGAATAGAAACGCAATGTATTTTTGTATGTTGATATTGTATCACGCAACTTGACTGTACTCATTTATTATTTCTAAAAGTTTTTTAATGCAATCTTTAGGGTTTTCTATGTATAAAATTATGTCGTCTGCAAATAGTGACAGTTTCACTTCTTCCTTTCCAATTTGCATCCCTTTTATTTCTTTCTCTTGCATGATTGCTCTGGCTAGGACTTTCAGTACTATGTTAAATTTGAAACATTTTTCTGATGGCTGCTTTAAAATCTGTTCAGATAATTCCAACATCTGGTTTATCTTGGTGCTGGAGTCAATTGATTATCTTTTCCCATTTAAGTTGTGATTTTCTTGATTCTTCATATGAAAGATGCTTTTTGATTGTATCCCAGACTCCTGGACATTTTCTTTATTATATTATGCAACTTCGAGTTCTATTCGAAGTGTTTATTTTAGGAGACACTCACACTAATTTTAGTGTTAGCGTACAGATCCTGCTTTTCTGGGCCCTGGTTCTAATGTCAGTTCAACTTTTAGAGCTTTTGCATTGTTAATTTGGTTTGTTTGATTTATGTAGTGCTGAAGGGAATCTTACTGATTCCTGCTTGTGTTGACTAATGGTGTGGAAGGGATTTTCTCAGGCCAGGCTTCTGGGTATGTTTCAGTGGGTGAAGAGTGTGGTACGGTCCCCCTACCTATATTCCCTCGCCACAGTGATGTCACTGAGCAAGAGAGTAGAGTCTCAGGTTTGCACAGATAAGGAATCTTTCTAGACCAGGCCACTCGTTATACAGAGCCCCTTTTGCTGGCATCTCTTACCTTGGTGTTTCTCAATAAAAAGAGTAGTCTTGGGCCTGGCAGGGAGGAAGAGCACTTCTCCTAGCTGTTTATTGTTGGTGGGCATTTTGATGAGTGGCCCCTGACTGATCCAAGGGAGGAAGAAGCCCACATGGGCTGCCGTCTTTTGCTAAGTTGTGGGTTAGGAAACAGAAGGTCTAGGGGCCTTCTCCTGTTGGGTAGGGTCACACAAGTTGCTTCGCTGATGTGCTAATTGTCCATTTGGCATCCCAAACCAGCTCACTTTCTTTTTACCACCTTACAGAATTCTTCTTTGTTTTCCTCTTGTGTCATTTCCAGAATTTATAATTGTGTATGGTAGGAAGGAACAAGAAAAAATAGGTCTGTGTAATATCGTCTGGACCAGAAGTCCGTTACATATTTTACACTAAAACATGCTTCATCTGGGAGCCATGATCACTAGTATTCTCTTTGCTTATGATTATTTCATATGTCTTATTTGAGAATTGGTTTGATCATGATGCTCAAATATTGCAGACTAACAATATGCTACAAGTAATGCTCTCAATACTCTAATTAAAAATTGTTTTTCATAAAGATCAAAAAAATTAAAACCTAATGATATAATGGCATACACAATTGCAGATAGTAGCTTTTTATTCACAGAGTTTTGAAGCAAATGACAAATTAAAATGAGATAAACAGGATTATATTTATTCTAATCAAATACTAAAATATGTAATAATGTTTCCACTGCTTATTCTAATTAAATGGTAAATTATGTAATAATGGTCAAATATAGATTTGTTTTTAATGGAGATTAATACAAATATTTGGATTGTATTTCAATCAGATTTATTGAGGAATAATTTACCTAAGCAAAATTTATTGGACTTTTATGCAGATGGTTTGATGAGTTTCACAAATGTAGAGTTTTGTATTCACTGCCAAATTCAAGATATAGAACAATTCCATTATTGCATAAATTCAGATGTTTTACATAATTATAAAGATAACATTAATTATATTTACTTCTTTATCTATTTAATATATTTATAAAATTCAATTAGTTTTCAGTATGTTTAAAATTAAGTGTTTCAAATAACATTAATTCTTTAATTATTTATGCATTATAAATACTTAACCCAACAAACAGACTATATTCCATGTGCAGTTTCACTCTGTAAACCTGGAATATGCATAGAGCTGCTTCTATTTCCTAGTTGTGTTATAGTTTTACTTTTGTCTTTTTGAGCTTAAAGTTTCAAGAATTGAACTTATCATTTAGGAGTGAACAATTCATTCTAAGAAATTCAATCTATTCTGTGAACATGCTTGATGTGTTATTCAATTTTCAGTTATAGATGATAATAATAAGTGTTCAGGTAATACAAGCAAACAAGCATTTGACTGGGATTCAATACGGAATGAGGTTCTCACACATTATTTGAAGTGTTGGTGGAGCAGGTTCTAAGCTGAGCTTCTAAATAATTACTGGAACTCCATCACAAAAATGGCATAGGTAGGAGGACACTTCTGTGGCCATGACTGGCGTGCTGGAGAACCAGTATACTCCCTGAACAACTGCTGGCTCTAATATCATGCTAACTTTGCTATTTATTTTTCCCCAGTTTCAAATTTTAAGACATTAACTTAAAATCTAAACAAAATAGCTGGTTTAAATATTATTAAAGTTATGAAAGTTAAACATATATTTTCATAAAGAATAATGAAATTTCATGTGACTTATGCTACATTGTCCATAAAAAATATACTTCCATAAAAACTGTGTTGAAAGGCAACATTTTTTTTCATACTTCATAAAAGCTAGAGGCAAATTTCTGATACAAATTACTTTATTTCATTCTCATCTTTGATGGTGAAGCTCAAACATTTGCATTCCAATTTAATGATACAACCGAAAATTTCTTCTGTTCCTCTCTTCACTTTGGTCCTACAGATTTACTCTGGAAGCCTCATTCATGCCTCTTACAGGAGCACCACACACTCCATTCTTGTACCAGGTCATTTCTTTTCCCCTTCCTTTTGTGATTTCCCTCTCCTTGCCATAGACTTTGGTCCCATCTTCTATTTTTTGTGTAATTCTATTTTAGTTGATGTATCTCTCTGCTCTATACATTACTGATTTGCATAGCAGGAAATTTATGAGACACTGTATGCCATCATCCTGATTGATCTGGACCCTAACTATGCCCCTGTATTGAAAGTCACAATTGCATTCTCTAGAGTATATTTTATTTTTCTCAAGAAATGCATTAAGTTCAACCACAGAGCATTTATCTTGGATCTCTGTAGCTGTAGGACTTTTCAACAGCCTTATCTATGGGATCCATCTCCTTCTGTTATGGTCTTATTATTATTTAAATATAGAGGATAGACATAAATGAAGCTGCTCTGCTCAGCTGGGGATCACACAGCTGTGCAAATCATCTCCATCCAGGTGTCCACAGACTTACACCAAACTTGCATAAGTTCCTTGTTTTGTTTCTTCTCTAAGCATCGAGAAACTTCTGCCTCAATTATTGGCTCAGTGATCATAGCATTTCAGTCACGAACTATGTATGAACAACACCAAATGTCATTAACCACAAAGCTAGGGCCTAGAAACTGGGTCCTTTGTTACTATTGCCATAGGAAAGTAAACGGCCTTCCTACCTTGCCTGTCAGGGAAAAGAATAGGAAGACATTTCCCCCCTTACTGAAGATAGGTCACATATAAAACCTGAGTTATAAGGGAGCACAATGAAAATGTAGTCTTTAGCTTTTCCAAATTGAGGAGGTACTTAGCCAAATTGCAAGAGCTTTGGAATGTAAGTGAGTAAGGCGATCTGAAGTATCTGAAGAGTCCATGCCTGAGACTGTTCAATACCCACGCACCTGCCTTGTCCAAAGTTTAACTTCAAAACAGTAACAGTCCATGATCCTCTCTAACAGAATTCAATTACATCTTATGCAAATTAAAATGCACTGATACTCCCCAAATAGGTACCTGTGATGGTCACTCCTCTTCTGATTCATTCCCAACTATGTCTTAATACCCTGAAATTAGATAACAAGTTATAAAGTTAGCAAACCAACCTACATTAAAAATGATAAAGAAAAGTTGGAGGGAAAAATAGGGTAAATAAACACATACATGGCATTGCATGAGGGGAGAAAATGCAGGAAAGAAATCTATTACATATCTGATATTATAACTGGTCATGCAAATTTGGATGGTATTTATGCTATCCTTTCTACATTACTCACTGTACATTTCTCTGTGCTATCCTAAATCTTTCAGGTTTCGATAACAAAATTTTCCTCCTCATGATCTGAGCCCTTAGTTTGCCTTGTCAAGAATTGTCCTTGGGGCTGACCGGGTGGCACAGCAGTTAAGTTTGTATGTTCCGCTTCGGTGGCCCGGGGTTCGCTGGTTTGGATCCCGGGTGTGGCTCTACGCACTGCTTGGCAAGCCATGCTGTGGCAGGCGTCCCACATATAAAGTAGAGGAAGATGTGCACGGATGTTAGTTCAGGGTCAGTCTTCCTCAGCAAAAAGAGGAGGATTGGTGGTAGATGTTAATTCAGGGCTAATCTTCCTCAAAAAAAAAAAAAAAAAAAGAATTGTTCTAACACTCCATTAACTTTTATCACTCACAGAAAATCTAGGAGGCATTTGAGGAGTCTGCCTCCAGGCCAAAATCCTCTGTGTGATCTTTCAGGTCTGATCTTAAGCAATTCTAACGGCTTTACCTAGCAGGCCTCACAGGGGAAAGCTACTCTCCCCACACTGTTCTTGATGCACAGCCAATGCACTGCAGGCTCTGCAGGGAGTCATAGTGAAGGACTCAGGCACCCCTAACTGCCATCCTTTTACACATATCTGCCATTCCTGCTCAGGCGGCTCCAACTGAGACCTCCTTACTGGGGACCTTTAGCAGAGGTCTTCTCCAAGTGCCTCTGCTGAGACTTCCTTATTGGGAGTGGAGGGAGAGAGGGGAAACCTTGAGGACATTTTTCTCCACTCTGACTCAGGGCTCAGTACATTTCCACTCCTAGAGCGTCCTCTTCTTCCTCTTTCAAGGCCCCGGGTCTATAAAATAGGAGGAGATTTTCATCCATGGCTCCTTGGTAGTGAGACAATTCCCAGGTTTGTGCTGATCTGCCCGACCCTTGCCCAGGGCTCTTCCGTAGGGAAAAATGGAACAGAGAGGGAACCATGATTTTCCTTGCTTAGCCTCTTACTTGCACTATCTCAGTAACTAATTAAAGGCTTGATTATTACTCTCATTTTAGCTTGTTTTAATTGACCACATCAACACCTGGCAGCTCAGCTCTAGACAGCAATCAAGAGAATTTATTAAGGCTTAGATATTTTCACTGGATTTTTAAAAAATAAAGTTTTGTTTCTTAATAATAAGAATTTAACATCTAAGCCATTGTGGTAACATATTTAATTTTCCATTCAATGGTAAGTAAAAATAATATACATATAAGTGAACCCATATCATTACTGTAGTTGGGATCACCTTAAGTTTTCTCTTGGACTATCAAATGCTCTCTCCAGTTAATGAGCTCTCTGTCTACAGTCTTGTCTCTCTATGGTGTGTTCTAAATTATGCCTCTGAGGTGAGAAATAAAATAGAAGTCCGATTCTTTTATTCCTTATTTTAAATCCCATTAATGTCTTGTCACTTCCTTTAGAATAAATTATAAACTCTTAAAATGGTCTAAAGGCATTTGTAATTTACCCCAAACTAAATTCTCTACTCTCATCTCTTCACATCTGCCCCCTCTACAAACACACGTATAGATTGAAGCCCACAAAATTACTTGCCATTCCCCCAATTCTATACTTTTCTTCACAAGAGTATCCTGGAAAGCCCACTCTATCTTGCTATAAAAACCTTTTGCTCATCTCTCCTAGTCATGATCAATACTGTCATCTTAAACTCTGTTTCCTGTAGGAAGGTTTTACTGATACCATAGTTTTCTTCTCCATTGCAGGCATTAGTAGTCTATAGCTCACAGTTTTTATACAAACTGCAAGGTAATAATGGTTTTTAGAGTTTTAAATGATTGAAAAATCTTTTAATGAAGTATTTTGTGACATGTAAAAATTACATAACATTTCAAATTTCAGTGTGTCTATAAATAAAGTTTAATTGAGACACAGCCATGATCATTCATTTATATATCGTCTATGGATATTTTTATGCTATAATGCAGAGTTGAGTAGTTGCAACAGAATCCAAATGACTGTCAAAGCTTAAAATATTTACTATCTGCCGCTTTACAGAAAAAGTTTGTTAACACTCACTCTCAAATATTCCATTAAGATATATCTTTATTGTATTTCATTATAATTTTTATATTTATTTATCTGCCTCCCTGTTACAGTTTTTAGAATACTGTAGTCTTCTGTAGAACAGAAACAATGACTTATTCGTAATTAGATCTTCAACACTGCCATGCATTAAGCAAAAAAATTTATGAAAAATATGGTCTCAATTTTTAAGCATGTGGATAAGAATGTTTTCATCTTTCCTTAACCATCCTTTGTTCCAACCCAAGAAGTGACTGGCATTCTTTTTTATCTTATTGCTCTGGTCATAGTAACTTGATGAACAGCAGTGAAATAATCCTCCAGTTTCTTAGTAGAGTCATGTTATAAACATGAGCTTTTTTTCCCCTAGTCACTCAGAAAATGAAAAGGTGCTGTACATAATAATGAGTCATCTAATTGATGAGATTGAATTATCCAATGAACAGACTCTGGCTTAATTAAATTTCTTCATTAACTTTTTTGCTGCTTTTCAAAATAACATTTACACATTCATGCAAATAGAGTCATGATGTGTCATTAATCAGTTATTAGTTTAGGTGCAGAGTTAATAATGCCAATATTTGTTCACACTGGAGAAAACCTAGGACTGAAATAAAAGGAAAGACGTTTTGAATTTATGTTTTGACAAAATGATACGTAAAGTACTTGTTTCATTTATCAATAATTTTATTTGATATACATTGCCGTAGGTGAAATGTTGACAACCACAAAAGATGATAATTATGTGAGGGATGGATGTGTTAACTGACCTTATAGTGGTAATTATTTCACAACATATATGTGTATCAAATCATTATGTTGTACATCTTAAACTTACACAATGTTATATGTTAAGTATATCTGAATAAAGCTGGGGACAAAAAGAGGTAACAATAAGCTAGAACTTATTAGATATATTTGAACCCTGGAATCAGTATTTATAAGAGGAATATGTTTCAGATTCACACACACCAGATGAGAAATTTGTCACATTCAGAGGATGTTGCCCAATTAGGGTAACTATGCCTTCAAATCGGAAAAATAGGGGAAAAAATGTAAGTGTATTGTGTTTAAATCTTTCTTATATTTCTTAATTATGTTGTTTCTCACTAGATTTTTTTTCTTACTTTTATAAATCAGTCATGAAGCGACTTAACTATGAAGCAATAAGAAGGATTCAGTGGTGATGTCTGTTTTTTTCTAGGTATCTAGATGTGATGATCTTTTCCTTGTGTCACCTTGGCTGGGTTACAGTTCCTTATTCAACCACTGGCATAGGTGTTGCTTTGAAAGGTGTTTCTTAATTTGATTAAAGACAATAATCAGGTGACTTTAAGTAAAAGACATTATCCTAGATAATCTGAGTAGATCTGATTCAATCCCATGAAAGACTGGAGAACAGAGCCGGGGTCCCCTGGAGGAAGAAAATCCCCCTGCGGACAGCACCGTCAGCTTCTGCCCGAGTTCCAGCCTGCCCTTCCTCACCGCCTGCCCTAAGGATGTTGGACTTGCCTCAGTAGTCAATTCCTTACAATAAATCTCTTCATATATCTTCTGCTAGTTCTACTTCCCTGGTTCAACCATGACTGATAAAGACACTGTTGAAGGATTTTGATGTTGTATTACCCCAACTAAATAACTGAGACAGATTATAAGGAAGCTTGCAGCCAATTATTGCACTCTTGTGCGCTGAAATTCCATCCAGGTTTTTACTGTTCTCCTCTCATCCAACAGGAGACAAGCATGGAGCGTCAAATAACAGAGGCAGCTCTCAAACAAAGTCTAAGCAAATAGATTTTTAAAAATTGAGAGAAAATAGACCATGTGAAATAGAAAGAATTCTTAAAATATTCATCTTCAGAGAGTTAATAGAAACTTACACCCAAAAAACAAGAACAGTGATGTAGTAGGTCAATTCTATTTCAATTTAGGAAAAAAACAACAGATGCCTGGAGAAAACTATACAGAAATATTAGGTGTCAAAATAAGATAGTAAATTAAAATTACCTGTAAGAAATTTGAAAGTTGATATTGAAGAAGTTTTCCAGAAAATAGGGCAAAAATAATTATAGTCTTGTGAATACGAGTTTTTGTTTCTCTTGGGTGAGATCCTAGGAGGAATTATGGATGTAGGGTGATAGAGTGATTAACCTTATAGAAATATAAACATAGGTGAATAATTAACTTTATAGAAAACTACAAATTTGATTTCCAAATTTGTTTCATTTAGATTGATGTTTTGTAAGAATGTTTTTTAAAACATATTTTGCTGTGGTAGGGTATATGTTACGGTCCAATCTAAATCTTTGAATATCTGCTATTATCTTTATTTTTACTGAAATAAATTCTACCTCATTGACAAGCACAAATATAACTCAAGAACTTTTCCTCTTGCCTCTTTCTCAGCAATACCTTCCATTAGAGGAGTGACCACTTTTCTGATCACCACACATTAGCTTTACATGTTTGTGAACTTCAGACAGTACATATTCATTTATGTCTGGCTTCTTTTGGCTCAATATGTATTTGAGATTCATTGTGTGTATTAGAAGGTTATAACTGTTAATTGCTGAAAAGTAATCTCTTGTGTGAATATATTACAGTTGGGTTACCCACTGTCCCTTTGATGGACATTTAGAATGTTTCAAAATGGTGGCTATTTTAAGTAAGGTTTCTTTTTACATTATTATACAGATTATTTTGTGAACATATGCGTTTATTTTATCTGGGGTGGGGGGCAGTTTGTAAATATCTAGTAGGGCGGTTGTTGGTCATAGTATAGATGTGTGTTAACATTATGAGAAACTGCCAGAGTTTTGAGAAGTTGTTAAAGCATTTGACATTCTTACCATCAAGGTGTGAGAGTTCCTGTTGCTCCAAATCCTTACAAAAATTAATCAATCTCTTTCTGAATCTGTTATATAAATTCTAATTTGTCTGCAGTTTTGGACAAGATGAACTTTTTTGTTAATTTTATCTTTGTAGGGGCTGGTTTTTTGTATTTCTATACATATCTTTGAGCTTTTTTCTGGAACACAGATAATTTACTGGAAAACAGATTGATCTTTTCAATTTTATATTTATGATTTTTTGATGGCTTCAGATCAGTGTTCAGTCTAAATGTAATTAATTCTTACTGTTGAGGCAGGATCTTTCTGATTACCAAATGCCTTCTGAATTATGAGTTGATTTTTGGTGGTCATGTTTGATTTCTTTGCTTGTTCATTTTTTGTTTGGCTGGTGACATCAGGCATAATCCAGGTCCTAGGTGAATGTCAGGCACTGCTTTAATCCTTGCTGACATTTGTTTCCCTGGCCTTGAGTAGACTATTCACATGCCTGTACTAACCAGCAGTGTGCTGAATACTCAAAGGAGAGTACCCGAAGATGTCAGAGATTTCTCTCTGAATCTCTGCTCTCTCAGACCTGCCCACTTTAGCCACCATGATCTCCCCAGAACTCATGGCTTTGTCTTTCAGGCTCAAGGAGTCCACTTCCCCTGCCGCACTCCCTGGAAGCTCTATCTGGGCAGTAAGTAAATTAGGGCAATCATCGGACACACTTCTTTGTTTTTCTCTCTCAAAGATCACTGTCTTTCTTTGCTCATATCTAGTGTCACATATTTCTTCATGGATGTGTGCGTTTTTTTGTGCTTGTTTGGCTCTTTCAATCAAGAGGATGAATCTGGTCTTGGGGTAATCTTTCTTTAATGCTTAATGAAGGCACTTTCTTTAATGCTTAATGAAGGCATTATAATATTTGTTTTTCTTTACTGAAATTATTTCTGTTAAAGATAAATCCTGGCATCATAAGCTGGATGTTCTGGAGTGGTTGGGAGTATTTTGAAATAACAAATATCACAGAGTGGAGCAGTGGGGTGTTGACAATATTTAACAACCCAGTCTCTCCTATTCTCTGACTATTGTCAAAGCAAAATTCCTCTGAGGAGAGAATCCCTTGAGAGCAAAACAAAGATAGCAGAGAGGTGGGCAATAAGTATTAAATGTTCAAATTTGCTCTCTTTACATATTTAAACATAGCGATGCTTTCAGCTACTTTTAATGCTCTTCCTAAAAGATGTTATTAGCTGGTAGGAAAACACCTGTGAAGAAGTGAAGTGGTTTAAGTTGGTGTAGCTATCACATTAGTGTACATTATGTTTTCTGGCACAAGTTGTCAGCAGACTCCAATTAAAATATGCATAGAAATGTTATACAGTATCTTTCAGATTTAGAATGATTTTCAATAAAGTAATTCAATATTTTTATCCAAACATACATGAAGTATTTTATTTATTTATTTATTATTGAGGTAACATTGGCTTATAATATTATAGAAATTTCAGGTGTATCTTATTGTATTTGGGTTTCTGTGTAGATTACATCATATTTATCACCCAAAGAATAATTACCATCTGCCACCATACACAGGTGGCCTGTCACCCCTGTCGCCCTCTTCCCTCCTCCCTTCCCCTCTAGGAACCACGAATCTAATCTAATCTATGTGTTTGTTGTTGTTGTTGTTTTTATCTTCTACTTATGAGTGAAATCATATGGTATTTGACTTTCTCTGTCTGACTTATTTTGCTTAGCATCATACCCTCAATACCCATCCACATTGTTCCAAATGGCAAGATTTCATCTTTTTTTTTTTTACAGCTAAGTAGGATTCCACTGTATATATGTACCACATCTTCTTTATGCATCCATCCCTTAACAGACACTTAGGCTGTTTCAAAGTCTTGGCTATTGTGAATAAGGCTGCAGTGAACATAGGGGTGCATTTACTTTTATGGAGTTGTGTTTTTGTGTTCTTTGCACAAACACCCAGCCGTGGAATAGCTGGATTGTAGTTCTATTCTTAATTTTTTAAGGAATCTCCATACTGTCTTCCATAGTGGCTCCACCAGTTTACGTTCCCACCAGCAGTAATGAGAGTTCTCTTTTCCCCATATCATCTCCCATACTTGTTATTTCTTGTCTTGTTAATTATAGCCATCCTGACAGGTGTGAGGTGATATCTTATTGTGGTTTTGATTTGCATTTCCCTAATGATTACTGATGTCAAACATCTTTTCACATGCCTATTGGCCATCTTTATATCTCTTTGGAAAAATGTCTGTTCAAATCTTTTGCCCCCTTTTTAATTGTATTGTTTGTTTCTTTGTTGTTGAGATGTATGAGTTCTTTATATATTTTGGTTATTAACCCCTTATTAGATGTATGGTTTGCAATTAACTTCTCCCAATTGTTAGATCGTATTTTCATTTTGTTGATAGTTTCCTTCGCTGTGCAGAAAGCTTTTACTTTGATGTAGTCCCATTTGTTAATTTTTCTCTTTTGTTTCCCTTGTCTGGTGAGACATGATATTTGAAAAGATGCTGCTAAGATCGATATTGAAGAGCATACTGCCTACATTTTCTTTTAAAATTTTTATGGTTTCAGGTCTTAGATTCAAGTCTTTAATCCATTTTGAACTAATTTTTGTGTATGATGTACACCTAATTAGAGTTCATTTCTTTTTGTTTTATTTAATAAAATAATAACTCTCCTTCCTTTTTACAAAACAAATTAATAAAATTATATGCTGGCTGAGAGAACGACTAGTTTATAGGTCTATATACATTTGCTTTCTCAAGCACATTGAGATAGTTTGATAATGAGGTCTAATAAAACTGACCTCTTTGAAAAAATGTTTGTTCAGTTCTTTTGCCAATTTTTGAAGCAGGCTACTTGTTTCTTGCTGTTGAGTTGTATGAGTTACTTATATATTTTAGATATTGATCCCTTATTAGATACATGCCTTGCAAATATTTTCTCCCATTCTGTAGATTGCGTTTTCATTGTATTGATTGCTTGCTTTGCTATGCAGATGCTTTTTAGTTTGATGTCGTCCCACTTGTTTATTTTTGCATTTGTTGCTTGAACTTTTGGTTTTATATCCAAAACACCATTGCCAGAACCAATGTCAAGGACTTTCTCCCTATGTTTTCTTCTAGTTTTATGGTTTCTAGCATTACATTTAAATCTTTGACCCATTTTGAGAAGACTTTTGTGTATGGTGTAAGATAAGGATCCAATTTCATCATTTTGCATGTGGCTGTCCAGTTTTCCCACAGCCATTTATGGTCAATGGGTATATGAAGGTGTTCAACATCACTGATCCTCAGAGAAATGCAAATCAAAATCCCAATGAAATCTCACTTCATACTGGTTAGGAAGGTATTATCACAAAACAAGAGATAACAAGTGTTGACAGGGATGTGGAGAAAAAGGAACCCTTGTGCATTGTTGACGGGAAAGTGAATTAGTGAATCCATTATGAAAACTGTGTGGTGGTTCCTTAAAAAGTTAAAAATAGAGCTACCATACAATCCAGCAATCCCACTTTTGGTTTCACTAACTTTTCCTTCTCCACTTTCAGAGGAATGGGTGGAGTGTTACCTGAAAGTAAATAAAGGAAGTTAAAAAATAGAAAGAGGGAAAGTTCTGATTGTGAGGAAGAATCAACAGGCTGGCTGTCACAGGAACTTCTCGGAGTTGCGTGCTTTATTTTGGAGGTCCAGGAAGCTATTAATTAATTTATATTGATCTTATTGACAATCTCCAGAGACGCCTGGCAAAAGTAAATAAAATTATTTTGTGTGGGAAGTTTACATCCCAGGACTTAGAGAATCATCTAAAATAATTTTGGCAAAGGCAAAGAGCATCACACTTTCAAAGCTAGTAAAGCACATAAGGAAATAAGGTACATGAGCAATAAGCAGCAGGATAAACACTAGAAACAAAATCACAAAAACTCTAGATACTGGTGTTACAAAGACTCTGCAAAACAAGTATTTGTATTATTTTTAAGAAATTTTTTAAAAGGTTGAAAATATTTGCACAAATAAACAAACAAAATGTGACCTACCCAGCAGATTTAAGATGAAATAAATAATAAATTTAAAAGGAATAAGCAGTATAATAACTGAAATAAAACATTAAGGGCATGAGTATGGCAGACTTTTGGACACAGCTAAAGAAGGAGCTAGATATCCAGAAGCTGAATTGGGAAAGAGAATAAATAAAATCCACAATGAGATTAAAAAGAAATGGAAATACAGAACTGTGGTTACCAGATTTGAAAAGTTGTATGAGGTGGCATATTTAAATAGAGTCCCAAAAGAAAATAAATGGGCCAGAGAATATTTGAGTACTTAATGGCTTAGGTATTTCCAGAAATGATGAGAGACACTGATATATCAGTTGAAGAAGCCCAGTGAAACTAAAGCAGACAAATAAAGAAGCACTGAGCTAGTATTTAATAAAGAATTTGACATGAGAGACAGAGAGACAGAGAGACAGAGACAGAGTCAGAGACAGAGAGACAGAGAGAGAGAGAATCTTAAAACAAACAAAGAGAAAAAGACACTTTAAAATGTGGCTGAGAAACAAGTAACTTCTTAAAGCAATTTGGAACCAAGAGAATTTATAAGTAATATCTGCAATGTGATGGAAGCAAAAAATATTAGCCATGATTTATATATTCGATAAAAAACCCCTGAGCTTATGAACAACTGATACTCACCAAAGAAAACATTAAAGGATATATACATATAATATATATATATAATATATATAATTTTTCAGGCATAAATTTTCAAGAGTGATTTATATGTAATATTTCTAAAATGAAAGGAATGATGAACCAAGGAAATATTATTTTAACTTTATAATAGAGAAGTGATTATATTTAATGAGGTAAAAGCAAAACAAAAGTAAAATATAAGAAAGCACTAACATAAAATTGATGTGTAGATTAATGAATTTAATATTATTTAAGGTTCTTGGTCAACTAGGAAATGAATTAAGAAATTATAAGTTCAAATTTGGTGAATTCATTATTCATGTTGAAATTTATTGATAAACAATAAAGAATAAGAACAGAGTATAAATTACAGACTAAAAGATGATAACAAACGCTAAAAATAATGCAGATTAAAATCAAGAGAAGACTTTAAAGAAAAGAGAGAAAAGAAATCTAGTGGGAAAAATAGAAGCACAAAATAAAATACGAGTTTTAAATGGAGACACATCAATAACTAAATTAGTACATATGATTATATTCTCCAGTGAAATGGAAAATAGTTGTCAAACTGTAAAAAAACTCAGCTATATACTGTTTACAGAAGAAAAAATTGTGAATATATGGAGGGATTGAAAGTAAAATAATGTAAAGAAATACAAAATGCAAAAATTAACTGAATAAATTAACAAAAATATATTAATATCTAAGACTAGACTTCAAGGAAAAATAATAATACAAAAAATTCTGAGCAGATAACAATTCAAATTATAACTTAATGAAGCAGACATACCTTTAAGTCATACGAGCCCAATAAGACATCTTCAAAATACATAAAGCAAAGATGCAGAAACACAAGGATAAATTTTCAAAAACTATAGGTGATTGCAACACACCTTTCTCAGTAACTGATAGAAATATCAAGAAAACATTATAAAGATTATTATTGTGTATTAATAAGGAATAAAATTTCTGCTTATTTTTGTATAATTATTTTATTATTAGCTATTTTGATTCAGTTTTAGCAGGCAGATTCTATGAGTGAAAATGATTGTTTGTAGAATAACTATGAATATACTAAATTAACGTAGAATGACATACAAATTTCTACTGAATATCTTGTGAAAATCAAGGTCTAAATATAAGTACAGTATTTCATAAATTATTTTGGTCTTGTATACCACAGTTAAGAAAAATGGGCAAAAGTCTACAAAATATAAGAGAAAAGAAGATAAGAGAAGGAGAAGGGGATATTAGAGAAAATTAAATTCCTTTAATTTTTTAAAATTACAATAAGGAATTTGAAAAATTAACATGGACAAATGTATGCAAAAAAACCCCCAAGATTTTTATTCATAAGAAAACATGAGGGTTTTAAAAAATAACAAAACTATCTATTTGAAATAAAATTTTATTTTTGATTGCTCAAGTAGTTATAGACTTAAAATTACATTTACATGTATTTAGTATTTGCATTTTTCCTTCACTTTCAAATTCAAAAACTCTCTTTGAAGATTAAAGACATTTCAAAATTTCTAAATACTTTTAGTTGAACTTTAGACACCATTTTTATATTTAAATTTTTAAAATGCATTTTGTAATAAAGATACAATATTAGTGCCATCAACAGTAACCTGTTCCAACCACGATTTGTAATTTCATTGTTAAATATCACAATTTTTAAATCTTACTTCTATTTTATTACAATACTCATCTTGTTAATGATCCACTTTAACACACCATAAGTATTTCAGTCCTTGATGATGTTATTGTATTGGTTTACTCCAGTTTTAGATGTAAAATTTATTTTCACGTAACAGAAAATAAAGACAAACAAAATATAAAGACACGTACATACAAACTTTGCAATAGTCTATGACTATTTGAACAATGCTAAGATATGCATGTCTAATTTTTTTTCCTTTTAGATGTTTGCCTGAATTTTGAAACTTGCATATATTTCATTAAAAGTAAAATACTACCTAGCCTATGTTATTTATTTAAAAATATGAAAGGATTAATCTACTTTCTATTTTTCATATGTTGTGACGCATCCAACCACATTAATTAGCTTGTTCTTTACCCCCTCACATAGATTACCTTGGGTCTTTATTCAGATGAAACCATACTGTCATTTAAATGCTTTTCATCCTGATAATAGTGCAATTTTTCTTTTGAAAATTATTATAGTTCAATAATATTTTGAACTATTGGGAGATACATGAAGGTGAATTAAACTATATTTAAATAAGGTGAAAAATACTGATTTTGAGTAATTGTTAACTATGTAGAGTCACAAACCCATGAACCAACAGTAAAGACTGAGTAATTAGTGAGATTCAGGCAAATTGGAAACAGGTAGTTGACAAAAATGAAAAGACCTTTTCATATAACGGTTCTTAATTAGAGCCACTGATAGCGAAGGCAAGAACGTTAGTGAATGTGGACAACACACCTTTGCCGGATTCTCTGATTCAAAGGCTGGATTTTATTACACTCACTGCTCTGTTTAAACATATTTTGCTTTTTTTTAACTTAAGCATTATTTTAACAATTTAAATGACAGTTAGACATGCACAAATATAATAGTTTACCCAAAATATTTCTGACAAGAACAGACAGTTTGAAGTGTGGATAATCTCAACCAAAAGAATGACAAATCTTATTCTAGACACACTGTGCATCATTCAAATGTATGCAGAAAGTGGGTAAGTTAAGTTGCCTGAAAAAATATTTGTTTTAATTAATTTGTTCTTCAACAGATTTATATTATTTAATTTTATTTTTATTTAGTTATTCTGGATGTAAAAGAGAGAATTTACTATTTATTTATAATATCTCAGACATCTTTCCAGTTCTTTCTTATACAATGATTAATTTGTTTAAAGAAATTAATGTGAAAAGTTGACTGATTTATTTAAAAACTAAGTCCCTTTAAACTTTCAGACTAGACAGTGTGTCCAAGGAGATGGTTTGCTAAAACATATTTCAGACTAATTAGCAGGTACTCAAACTTTCACAGAATGAGTACATAATTGATCTGAATCATAGAAAAAATAAGTGCCAAATCTATAACTTGACTTTATTATTCTAAAATATTCTCTATCAATATATTATCTCTAGCTGGTGAATTCTAACAAATACAATATGTGTGAAAGCAAACCACATTTAGTTTCTACATATGTTTGAGAGACAGTATATTTTAAAAACAGAACACCCATTTAGTTCTTTATTTTAAAAAATGAAACTAAAACATAAGAACGAAGGACAAACCAAGATTAAAAATAAGGATTTGTTCTTCAAAACTCTCTGCACCTGCAATGTAAGGTATTTTACTTTAAATTATTCAAATGTGCCTGAATAGTGGTCTAAATTTAATTTCAGGTTGATGGTTTGTTTTTCTTTTTTGAGGAAGATTAGCCCTGAACTAACTGCATGGCAATGGGTGCCATGTCTGCATCTGGGATCCAAACTGGTGACCACTGGGCCACCGAAAAGTGGAACGTTCACACTTAACCGCTGTGCCACCAGCTGGGCCCCAGTGTATTTGGATTAAGAAAGCTCTTGCCTCATTCATGCGATGGAAAATAGACGAACATTGAAAAAGAGTCTACAGAACAGAGGGAACTTGACCACAATCTTTGAAAGTAAAATAAAACATATATTTATGTCAAAATATTTTCATCGTTTTAATTTTTTTAAAATTACAAAAATAAAATAGAAATACTCAACATTGCTTGGATATTTAAATAGTTTATAACAACAGTATAAAATAGAATATTATACATGTGTTCAAATTAAATTCTTAAAACAATAACACAGAAGATACTCCTTATATTCTATATTGCCATGAAAATATTGAGATTTAATACATAAATATCCAGTAAAGCAAAAAAACCAATAATCAATATCTATTTCTTGATATATTCACTGAGTACTTGTAAGGCGGTAAATTTCATGAAGTATGTGAAGGATTTAAAGAATTGCTATATATATTACATCAGTGAGATACAGTAGAAGTTGGAATCAGGCACTACTGCAAGAATAAAATTAGCAAGCAGTTCTCACTGGGATTATTAAGAAACAAAAAATCCCAGAAAAGATGACATTTTGCTTAAATACTGGGAAAGTTTTTGGGTGATTAATGGAGAAAGAATACTTCAAAGAAAGGCATAGAAATTGGACAGAGCTTGAAAAAGTGGTTGGTAGCAGCATATGGGGATGCAGAGGTTAGTGAGGCTACAAACCTGGGCAGAGATGGTTTATTAAGGACTTTGCATGCATTCAGAGGAGTTTGACATCATCTTGAATGTAACAGAGATAAAAGGGAAGATTTTAAATAGTGGAGATGGAGAGAAACAAGATGAGTTGCCATTTAGAGAGAGCACTCTTGCTTGAAGAGTGGTTAATTGCGGTTGGGGAGAGATGGGAGTTAGATGTCTATAGACCTATGAGTAAAATTTAAAAGACTGACAGTTCAAGGAGTTGAAGAAGGTAAGGCACAACTGCTGATGGGAATGCAAAATTATTCAGCCACTTTGGAAAGCAGTTTGTTAGTGTCTTAAATGTAAACATACACTTATCATTAGACCTGGCATTTCCGCTCCTAGGTATTTATCCAAGAAAATGAAAACACATATTCCCACAAAGACTTGCTCCAGAATGTTCAAAGCAATTTTATTTATAATAACTCAAGTGGGAAACACTAGGAAAATTATTCATAATAATTCAAATATGAAATTAGGAAATAACCTAAATGGCCATCAAATGATGACTTGGATAAATACATTTTGGTACGTCCATCTAATGAATACCATTCAGCAATAAAAAGAAACGGTCAAATGATATATGTAGAAGCCTAGATAAATCTCAGAGACATTATACTAAGTGAAAAAAGTCCCAAAAGTCTTCAAATTTATATCAAATTCCAGGAAAGCCAACACTATAAAGACACAAAGCAGATCAGTGGATGCCAGATGCCTGGGTGAGAGGAGGAGACCGTTTCCCAGACTTGGATGAAGAGCACCATGAGTTCATGCACTTTACACAGACCCTGAAGATCAGCCCTTGGTTACAGCATGAGCGTCATCTGTGTCGAGCCATTCCAAATTTTATTTCATTGTGAAGTAGCATAAAAACGACAGATATCCGGGGGAAAAAATGCGCCTCAGGAAATAATTGGATTAGAATACATTGCTGTGGATATTCTTCCAGTCTTGCAACTGACTAAATCAGTTCATTTAAGCAGGCGCTAGATAGAGCAAACATTCGTACACGTTCCCAACCCCATCACTAGCAAGGCACAGCGTCCTGGCCAGAGCAGCGTGCTGAGGAGGCCTGTTACACAATTATGTGTGTCTGTGCATTCTGGTCAGGGCAACTCTTGTCTAGGTGTTGCACAAGTGCCACAATGCTATTTCTGCCGGGCAATTGGCCCAGTCTAAGAACTAAATATGATCTAAAAAAAGGTTGATAGCTCTACTGAGACCTAATGGATTTCTCAAAAGCAAATTACAAATATATATACTGCTTTCAAAGAAATAATCCAAAATAAAATACGCTAAAAATAAGTAAAAATAGGAAACTGAGAATGTATTCAGCAGGTCTACTTAAATCAAAAGAAATGAATTGTGTCAAAGTTATTTTCTGAAGCCATAATTCAAGGATTAACTGATATAATACATTTAAAGTGCATGGAGGGGCCGGCTCCGTGGCCGAGTGGTAAGCTCGCGCGCTCCGCTACAGAGTCCCAGGGTTTGGATCCTGGCGCGGACATGGCACCACTGGTCAGGCCACGTTGAGGCAGCGTCCCGCATCCCACAACTAGAAGGGCCTGCAACCAAGATATACAACTGTGTACCGGGGTGGGGGGAGGGTTTTCAGAAATAAAGCAGAAACAACAAAAAAAGGAAGATTGGCAACAGTTGTTAGCCTACGTGCCAATCTTTAAAAAAATAAATAAATAAAATAAAGTGCATGGAACAACATACAGCGCAGTACATTGTAAGTGCACATAATGGGATAGAAAAACACACAGCTTGTTAACATCAACCATTGCCAAAGGTACGGAGGCACAGGTATTCTTAGACACTATTAGTGAGACTCTAAATTGGTACAATTAGGGGATGGTAATTTGGAAGTCTCTATCTAAATTATGCTTATGAAATTAGAAGCAACAATTCTACTGATAGAAATTTAACCCACATGGTTAAATTGTATTCAAATCCCACCAAGAAGCATGGACACATATAATTACTAACATTGTATATAAGAAACATTTGGAAAAATTTTAATTGTCCACTTATGGAGAGATTATTAGATAGTTAATTATATGCATAACATGGATTACAAGGAAGGCATTTAAAAATAATTATCTAAAACAGAAAATTACAGAGGTGTGTCCATTAAGAGCTTGGAGTAATTAAAAGTATTACATAATAAATTCTGTAGGTGTGTATTTCGTATATTTTCTTTCTGTACAAGTCATGATGAAGTGCGATTAGCGTGTTTCTGGGGAGTGGTTTTAGAAAATTATGAGGGCAGAGACTGGGAAAGGACAGATGAAAGTTTTGCTCTTTATTTATTCATTTTACTTGGGAATTTTACTGATTTCATGCAGCAGGTTATTGCTTTATTTCTAATGTGAATAAATAAGGTCTCTAATTAGAGAGTATTAAAGGTAGAAATACTTTATTTGAAAGAGCAACAAAACATAAAATATTGATGATTTTGGCAACAGAGTCTTTAGGACTTATGGAGGAAAACTACAAACCAGGTTAGAACCATGGCCCCTCTCCTATTTTCTATTTCACTTCTCCATGTGTGAAAAGCATAGCAATTTCAGTTTTATGATACCCTTATTATGATTAATAACTCAAATAAAAACTGTAAAGATTTTTGTCCTGTACCTGATATGAGTACCTGATACTCAGAAAATGTTAATTATTATTATAGCTTTGAAAAACCAAATCAGAGAACAAAAGATGAGTTTTGACTAAAGTGGGACCATTTTCTTGGATGAGTATTTTAAATAAATGATTTAATTCCTAATTAGTTTATTCTATTCTAGAGTTTTAGAAAATATTAGTGAATTGTAGTTTTCCTCATTTAATGTAGTTAACATTTACTTTAATCAGTAAAATTTTTTAGGCCTTTTTTTCCTATATCTGCTGATTACTTAATAAATATATTCCTAGCTTCAGTATATTTTTCAATATTAATGTTTACCCAGCACATTTTCTGATTTGTTATAGTATATTAAGAAATATCATTTAGATTATCATGCATACATTTTACAATTTGTTTTGTTACTGAACTTTTATTTCTAGTACTTAAACATTATATTATAAACATTATATTTTCCAAAAGTCTCTAGATAGTCAATTATACTATTTACAGAGAAAGATCATTTTGTCTCCATCTCTTTAGCTATATCATTTTTAGGATATTAGAATATTTACAAATGTTAAATAATAGGCTATCAAGCATCATTTATTTTGTAACTTGAAAAACAAGCTAACATTTTTTTTATATTTAATTATAAATGAATATTAATCTTTGCTTGTACTTTTAGTATTTGGACAGAATTTTTCTATATAATGGTCTCATTTCAATCTTCTGAAGAGCTTAAACTACAGATTTTATTCCTTTAACGATAATTAGTAAAATTTTTATAAATTTGTGAGTAATTGAGATTTTTTCTTTTGTTGGGGTATTCCTTTGAATCAATATTCCCTTAATACTTCTACTTTCTGTAATGCATTATCGCTTATTTTGTTGCAAAAAAACGTATACTATGTCTGAAAATCTTCTACGGCCATGTGAAAGAAAGCTAACTCATGTTATTCAAGGAACAATTCTGGATATAAAATAAATACCTATATTTTCCTAAAGCCAGCATGGTTTGTCTAAAAGTGAGGGTAGTACACATAATTTTTTGATATATAATTTTATATTCCTTATAATTTCTCAGGGTTTTTTTCTTAGTTACTTTGATGTTGTGTCATTTGCCTCAGCCATCTCCAGTGTTCGCGTTACCTTCTATTACATTATGCTATTACATGCTTTTTCTTCTTTATTACTGATCCACACCACAGTATTTCAAATAATCAAAATATACTGGTAATTTAACAATATACATAATCAGAAAATTTTCTCATTTGGAAAATCAGACAATAACTATAAATTTTCATACTCTTCCTGTGAAAATTTATAGACATAAACTATATGATGATCTTAAAAAGTACCCTGTAAATAAAGTTGCGAGAAAATGCTAACTGGTTTTGTGTGTGTGTTTTTTTTTTTTTTTTTAAGGAAGATTAGGCCTGAGCTACTGCTGCCAATCCTCCTCTTGTTGCTGAGGAAGACTGGCCCTGAGCTAACATCCATGCCCACCTTCCTCTACTTTATATGTGGAACACCTAACACGGCATGGCTTGCCAAGCGGTGCCGTGTCCACACCCGGGATCCAAACCAGTGAACCCTGGGCCGCCAAAGCGGAACGTGCGCACTTAACCACTGCACCACCGGGCCGGCCCGATGCTAACTGTTTTAAGGTAAAATCTTAGAACTCATATTTTCAATTTTCTAGATTTTTTTTCGTCGATCAAACATTAGCCTAAAAATCAGTCCCAGATTCTACTAATCCTAATTCTTAAAGTAAGTAGAACACAGAAAGTACAGCTATCTCAGACTTTACCTCCTTCACGATCAGCATGCAATTGTAATGGGATGGCGTATATGCCATTAATAGTTGTCTATGGGACGATGTGAGCAGCATTATGAAGTTCCATTACGTTTGACACAGTTTAACATGCTCATTCTCCATCCTCCTGAAAACCAATTGAGCACAAGAATTCCTGGTATTCATGTATTTTTCTTTGTGAATAACGCTTTATTGCATCAGAAAATAACAGCTAAAACCTAGTGTGTGCAACAACATAACTTAATAATCTCTCCTATTTACTGAGAATATTGAGACAATCATAACAGAACTATTTTCCATCATAATATCTATTAATCAACCTGAAAGTATATAAGTATAATCTACTGTCCTGTTACTATGCATGAACTGTTAATCAATATCATCTCATTTCAAATTCTCAAGGATGTACTTATCAGTTCTTCTCTCTTCCTCCTACAAAATCAATTTTGCCTCTGTCCTAGATCATTACCATCAGTGTAAAAACTTGCCATAATGTCTTCCATTTTAAAGACAAAAAAAATAATTTAAAAAAATCCTTTCAATATCTCATCCTTTTCCAGCTACAGCCTTATTTCTCCACTACCCCTATTAACTCCACTATCTCTTAGTCTGTTCTTTTGAGCACATTTGACTTCATAACTTCAATGAAATAATCTCTACTTTAGCAAATATAATACTGAATTCTCAGGTTCTTTCTAAATCAACCTATCAAGCCACATTTTATATTCATGATCTTCGCTTATTTCTTAAAACGCTTTCTTCAACTGTCTTTTGAAGCATCACTCTGTTGATATTTCATCATCAGTTCCTTCACCTTTAAACATTAGAGTATACTAGGCTCAGTATTTGGGTATTTTCTCTTCTCTATATGCACTCACTTGGTAGGTGGTCTCATTCAGTTACACGTCTTTAAAAAGGATTTCTCTATGCTGGATAATCACATTTGTTTTTTTCATTTGTTTTTTGTTTGTTTTTTATCCACCCTGGGCTTCTACATTAAACAACAAACAAATACTTATAATCAACACCAGCAATTGCTACTCTTCTCCAGATAGGTGTCAAAATAGTCCCCATCACCACAAATCCCAAACCAAACTTGTGGTCTCCACAAAGGCCCCACACCTTAAAATCACCCTAACACAACCAAGATTTGTTGCTATTTCAAAAAAGGAAACCACATCCTTCTTGCTGTTCTATCAAAAAATCACGGAGTCAATCTTACCTTATTCTCTCACATAGCAATCCATTAGATTTGCTTAGATTAGCCTTCAAAGTGTATCAAGATAACCAGCCACTTCTCACCTGTGACAATATGTCAATTTTACTACTGGTCCAAGACAGCACTATTCTTGACTGGATAATTTCAATAGCTTCTGTATCTGCTTTCATAGTTATAGTCCATGCTAAATGAGGCTCTCAAAGTGATGTTTTTAACACATAAGTCAAATCATTCCTCTGGTCCAAATCCTCCATTTTTTTCACATCTCATTCAAAATAAAATCAAACCTTTTCATAAGGGTTACAAGTGCCTCAATTATCAAGTCCTCTGTCCTGTGTGGTTTTGTCTCAATACCTCTATCTTGTTCATCCCACTCTAGCCATACATGTCTCCTTGATTTCTTTTGAATACATAAAGAACATTTCTCCCCCATATCAGATGCATTTGCTGCTTCCTCTGATTGATCATTCTTTTCAGTTATGATTTGAGTCACTCATTTATATTCTTCTGATCTCTGTTAAAATGTCACTTTAGCCTGAAAGCCTTCTCTGCCTTCCTTACATAAAATAGCAATCCCTCTTCTCAGCTCCTCCCACCTCCAGTGCAGCCTCCAGCTACCTTTCTGGTTTTATCTTTCCATGGCATAATTTAGCCCTTGACACAGGAGGTATCTGTCGTCTGTTCCATGAAGGCAAGGACTTGTCTGTTTCGTGCCCTGCTCTATTCTCAGGGCCTGGAAGAATACCCGGCATGTGACATGCAGCCAATAAATGTGCATTTAATTAATATTTGAATGAGTACATACTTAGCTGTGAATAAATACCATCAAAATTTGCCTTTTAAATGCTTAAAACATAAAGGAGGTAGCCCCAAAATATAACAACATGCAGAAATGATTTGCAGGTGATGAAGAGGCAGTCCCACATCAGGAAAAGATTCCAGATCCTCGGGGGGAACTAGTGGACACCACAGACCAGCCAGATGTTATAAGATAAGGATCTAGGCTCCTGGAAACACAGCACGTAGAGAAATGCCTGACATACACGCTTTGCTTCGCAATTTTGCATTGGGTATATTAGAAAAAAGATTAACGCAACTTGTTACCACAGTGAAATCTCTCTAAAAAATCCCCGCTCAGAATTTCAGCTCAGACCAAAGCCAGGATAGCTCTTGATATGAAGTTGGCCTTTTATACGTGGTGATGGTTTTTTCAAATCCAAGATAAGTACATTATTAAAAAGAACTTTTTATCCTGTTTTATCTGTTATTTGGTCAGGAAAGAATTTTTCCACTGTGATTTCACTTTATCATTCTTTTCCTCAGAATCCCTATCTACACCTATTTTAAATAAGCAGAAAACCTACTATCATTTTAAGATAAATGTTGTTTTTTTCTAATTCTTTTCCCAGGCCAGTGCTTTAGGTATCTATCCAATTATGAAAGTCTTAAGAATTTTACATATTTTATAATGCTTCTTTCTGTGTGAGTTTTGTTTTAATTTTTAAAAGAAATATCTTGACAGAAGTGATGCATAATATATTATGCAAAACCTGAAAAAAAAACTTCAGTGGTTTCCAGCATCAAAGGTCATTTATTCTTCTGGGAACCTAGTGACCTTTAAGTTAATTTCATATTTTATGGATTTTTATAAATTACTTAGGAGTGGGGATTATGTGTATAGAAAGCAAACCACATAAGTTTAAAATGTTCTCAAATCATTTTTGTGAATCATCAGATAAATAAGTACTTAGTAATCCATATATTTGTATTAAATATTTGTGTAGAAATAATGGAATAAGGAACGTCCTTCTTATAATGTTGAATAAAAACACTGTTTCCAAAGTTAACCTGTAGGGCAAACAAAACACAACAGACGAGTTCAGCAAGAGCACAGAGTCTGTATTAAATAAATGTTACAAAGGATAAGTGGAAATGAAATACTGGGGTTATTCACACTAAAATTCAATTCTACACATGAATTATAGAAGCAATCACAACTATCTCAAACCCTGTTCAATCTCAGGTGTACAGAAAGGTTTTAGAATTGTAATACCCTCGAAGGCATAATAACCATCAAAAGACCTCTCTTGAGTGCCTACTGTTTGCCAGGCAGGAAGTTGTGCACTGCGGTGGTGTGCCTTCACAGGTGCTTGGGATCACTTTACTGCTTGAAAATGTGCCTTGGTGGATATTACCAGCACTTACTGGATAAACCATCCCTTCTTTCTCTCTTGAAGAAGTTAGGCTAACTGCCGTATTTAATGAGGATTTATTTTATAGACACACACAGACTACAAATATACATATTTTTGGAGACATCAAAATACCACCCCTATTCAGAGAAAACCACGCATTTTTTTTCCTTAAAATGTCATTAGTGGCCAGGACTGAGAGATTTGGCATGTCTGACTGCCTTAATTTCCAATTTCAATTTAGTCCTTAAAAAGCTTCAGGACCTTCCCAAGTTATTTCACATCAATAGAACTAAATTTTCTAATCTGTAAAATGACGATATTGTTCATATGCCTCTCAGTTTCGGTTTGCTTTCAGATCCATTCCTCAATGGTTCCATTTTTTTCTTTTATTGCCACAGAAAACTGAATTTTCTAGGCTTCCTTGCCAGCTGGTCTCTAGCTCGGTTCCGACAAGGGGAGGCAATAGCAGAAGATTGGAGGGCAGGAAAGGTGAGAAGGTGGGTCCATTCTCCTATTCTATTTTTTTTCTCTGCTTCCAATGGCATCGCTATCAGAGATCGAGCTTTCTCCCTGGCCCCACCTCTCATTTGGCAGCTTTTCTCCCATGAAATCGCTCCTCATCTGGGCTCTGGACGTCCACTTTCCCCCATTGTCCCTCAGCCCCTAGAGGATCAGCTCCCTGCTGGTGTCAATCATTGGGTTTTAGCACTACCTTCTGTTTTCGTTTCTCAGCTCTTTGAACCGCCGGTGTAAATTTTTCTCCGCGTTAAAAATCAGATTGTTTATAAGACCTAGACTAATTTCTGTTTTACTGAATATACCTTGAATGATACAGTGAATATTTACCTCATGAGATAAACAGAGCTAACAGATTTAAAAGCTTAGCAGTTTGCAGGGCACAAGTGCAATTCTCAGTAAATATTTGCTCTGAGTAAAGAATAAAAAAATAGAAGTACAGCTCTTTTATTTTGTCATTGACTTCAGAGCAAAATGAATCAGCAGTTGACAAACTAAGGATAAATTTATGCAAGATTATTCAGCAAATATTTATTAATCATTTACTCTATCCTAGAAAGGTGTCTTTGTGCTAGAGACAGCAAGCAAAGGGAAAAATCAAAGTTCCTGACTAAGGAGCTTACTTTCTTCTTGGGGTTGAAAGTGTTTTAGAAAGAGAAAGAAGAACGAAGTATTTAAGATGCTGAAAGTTCTAGAGAGAAATCTGAAGCAAGAGTGGTGGCGAGCGGGCGGTTAGGGAGGTTCCCTCTGAAAAAGAGTCAGCTGAGCAGCCCCAGAGGCAAGTGAAGGCGCAGAGCGGATCTCCACAGCGTATCGCTCTCCTGCAGATGGAAGGGCCAAGCGAGGTTTCTGAAGTGAGAGAAGATTGACTTTTCAAGGAATATCAGGATGATATTGAGAGAATGGCTGGAGCAATGAGGGATGTGGTAAGAGAAAGAGTGGAGGGCCAGGATGGCAGGGGATCCGACAATGTGGACATTCACAAGCAGCGACAAAGTTTTAGGTTTTGCTCTGAGAAGGGGACCTGTCAGAAAGCTATGAGCAAAAGTGTGATGTTATTTGATCTATGTTTTAAGAAGATCAATCTATTCGGTGGAAAATGGCCTCCAGGGAACAGGGTGAGAAACAGGATGATCCTTTAGGAAGCTTTTACCATGATCCACGTTCCGGGTAGCTACAGTAACCCTGTATATCATAAAGGTAAGTGTGTTCACGGATTGGACCTGGAGTGTAAGAGAGGAGTTACTAAGTGCTACCCTCCTTGAGTCAAAACTGAGGAGTAAAATAAAGAAAGATGCCTACCTAAGTGGTTCATTATATTCAAAAGTGAAGGAGACAATAGTTGCAGTGGTGTAACCCATCAATACAATTGGCTGAAACTCTACTTCTTAATGGAGCGAATGAGTAAGGGGATGGCACAAGAATGTCCCTTCACTTAGAATTAGAAAGCCAGTGGAAATGAAGCACTTCCCAACATCAAAGCCGAGAATGACATGAACAAGATTAAAAAATTATTAGAGAGTAGTCCTGGGATATGACACCCTACTATCGGGTTGCATAGCTTAACAATATAATCCCCCTACTAAACCCCATCCTTTTCCTGGACCTCTGTGAGCTATCAGTTTTAAGAGGCTTTTAGATACAAACTAGTAGCTATGTTTGTGGATATTATTATTTCTACTATTACTTTAGTTTTGCATTATGCTTTATCATTCAATATTAATACACATCGTTTTCAGTAATTCATTTATATTCATTACTTTTATTTTATACAATACTCAATAATTATGGTATGTGTTTCACTGTTTTCTGGGATTTAATATAGGAGCAGAAAATTTTGTTGCAAACTCTTTTTTTACTTGAATTTATACTATTTTTGGTCTTTTATTTCGATTTTTCTAAAACTTGCCCAGCTCCTCTCACTATCAGTCACTAACAATTTTATCCAAATATGTCAAGGTGTATCAACATACACAGTTAGTGAATACATTTTAACACATAATCATAAGACGGAGGATACAATTTTTAGATATTCAATTTACTGTGGTTCGTAATATATTTTTAGTAACATACATAAAGGTATGCCATCATGAGTTTTGTCTGTTCAATATAAATTTTCCCTTAATTCTTTAATGATAGGACCTCAATTTGGTCAATGAATCTAAGTGCAGAATTATGTTTACTTTCAGGTGCTCCTGACAATTCTTTTTCTTGATTTTCCAACCTTCATCCATGAAGGCTTGGTCATGTACACAATTTTTATAATTGAGGTATCGGTGGACGCTTCTGTAGAGGTTTCTGTGAAAAAGCATAAATGTGCTCGCCAACTTTCTTGCTTCCACTTATTTTGCCTTGAATATGGATGTGATAAATGAAGCTAATGTCTTGCAACATGAAGTGGAAAACATGGAAGAAAGGTGAGAAGAAAGGGAAACTGTCTCTGATAACACTGAATATCTAAAGCAATAGAAAATTCATTAGTTGCCAAATTTTGCTAAATGAAAAAAGTAGGTTTTAATATTAGCCCATTTTTACACAGACAAATGTTGCTTACAAAGAAAATCTGTTCTAAATAATTCAGAATATTTTCCATCCATGGTAGAAATATTCATATTATTGACCCAGTATTACATTTTTTGCTAAATGAGAAACTCAAATTCAATCAAAAGAAGTAAATATTTCCCCAGACTTCCAGGAATATAATAAAATAAGTACATACACTAAGATAATATTTTCTATATTTATTCAAGTAAATCAGTTTAATAGTTATTTGGAATACTCTGAATTGATAAGACTCAGATTACAGAGAGATTTGTAGCTGGAAATCTTATCCTCTTTAAGAAGATCTACGTAGCCCTATCTGTTTTAGTGTTCGATATTTACATCCAATAATGCACACACAGTGGTATATATATTCTAGACTTAATTTCATTCAAATAGGGTTTAATGAGAGCTTCAGAGACCATAAAGTCATATAACATAGTTCAGAAAAAGTTTCTCGTAAGAACTAAAATAAATTGCTTCACCACGTATGTCTCTATGTTTCATTTTTCCCTTTTTGAAAAATGAGCATAGCAAATTTTATATATACCTAATGCATGTAATGACAACCTAAGATCTATTTTACAAATTACTCATAAGCAGAACAGTCTTGCTTGATTTTACCATATGGCCAGATTCATGTTGCCTGTCAAACGTTTGTAAGTAATTTTGCTTAATCTTTTCTCTTTCATTACATATCTGCTGCTGCGTCTACTCCTTCACACAAAGTAGTAGTTAGGAGGCTCATGGCTGAAACATAAGTTTAGGAACTGATCTTTGAAGTGACAAAGACTTTCCTTGACCAAATTTTAGTCAGGCCCTCTGAGCCCTCTTTATAATCCTTCCTTACATTTTAACAAGTGTCAGAATAATTTTTCTCTAACAGAATTACCAAAGTATTCGTTAACTATTGAAGTAGAACTACTCAATATGACCTGTAGAGTTTTTCTCAACTATAATTCACTCTCATATTGTAAAAACATGCTTACTTTGTGTGTAACATTTTTATATAACAACTTTCCATTTATTTGCCTAGAAATCTATTTTTAATTGAGTTGGAGGTTTACCCTTTAGATGTATATAAAATTAAATAAGAACGACATGCTAGAAACAGACTCCATGAAATATAAAACTATCAAAATCAGTTAACTTAATTCTGTCTCCACGAACCACACTGTTAACAAAGAGATGTCTGAAACTAAACATCATCATGCTGGGTAAAAAGTCATGAGCTAAAGTAGTCATGAGTTATTGCTGAAGAACAACTAGAGTATTGGCTAGGTAGAGGTATGTCTATGCTAACTTCAAATGAAATAAAATAACAAAGTAGTTTGAAGAGAATATCTTTTACTATTTTAAAAATTCCATTTACTAAAAAAAGAACTTATAATAACTCGCCTCTGTCCGTCCCCATAGTCAAAGAAATAGCATACAGTTAACATTTGTAATTAAATATTTCATTTCATAAAAGTAATATTTTAAAACCAAATTGTTGAGTTTTAAGTTTTTAAGTGTTTGAGTGTTTAAAATTTAAGAGCATACAAAAATCTTAGAAAAGGACTTTCATTAATAAAATATTCAAAATATGGTAAATTATGCATGATGATTTAATATATGCAAATTGACAAGCAATATGAATAGTAAATTTGAATAGAGAAAATATGTACCTAAATGAATGGTATTTCAGAATCTAAGCGAATTGATGACTGCATTATGTACTTGTCCCCAAGGTAAATGAAATATTAACTAGAAAACATTTTTTTTCATTAAAGGGCCAGTAATAGGGAATGAAGGAAAATTAGTTTGTTCCTTTTTTCTTAACTTTAAGAATTTTATTTAATATGTTGTCACCCTGATGTTTTAATAATATATTTTCAGCAGATTGTTACACTGGACGATGCTTCCTGATATAAAAGAAGAAGAAAGGAATGAAGCCTAACCTTTGAGAATTTGGGGGCACAAGTTCTCTGTTTTATTCTCACTTGTATATCCTTAAAAGTCATTGCTGCTAATATCACTAGTGATTCTTTCATATGACAGACACGCTTCCTATATGACTTTGAGAAAAGGAGGTCAACAACTCTCATTTGATATAAAGTATAAATAAAGATATCTATTTCCATTTTAAAATGCTTCTTAACTTACATTGTGCTGTTTTATACATTATTTGATTTAACCAATTGCAAATTGAGTCAGTAATGTTATTTGACCAAAGTTTGATACTTTGAAAAGTATTTTTAGAAAAGTAAATTTTCCAAAATATGGTCACTAGGCAACAGACCATTACACAAATTGGAATATTTAAATATTTAACTCATTCTGAGCGTGAGGGGATATTTGTTGCTTCTCTCACTCTTGGCCTAATTCTATGATTAGGATGAGAACCATTCAGTTTTATTGGTCACCTCTGTTCTGCTCTGCAACTTTGGAAATAATGTGGAGGGCTCCAAATTCGTCTGAGACAAGAACATTGAAAACGTAGCTCGCTGATCTAGCGTTTCAGTTCCCTAGCTCTAGAGATATGGAAATTGGAGAAATCACATATTTTTTTCGATTTTCCTTTCCTTAATCTTACTATACAAAAATCAGGTTACAATGGGTGGAAAAATGAGAAGCCTTCATTGTAAACTAGTTGAAATAATACACTCTTCAATGTGAGGGTGAAAGGGACAATTTAATTGGTTTATTTATTTACTTAACTATAAATGGCTTTATTGTACTAAATTTACAATAAGTTAAACTACAGATTTTTAAGTCTCTTTCATTTAGTAGTGTCTGCATAAGCATTTCTTCCAGCTCACCTCACTAAGTCTCTAACTCAAATTATTACTAATAGACTATCTAGATTCACTCCACTAAGCACTTGCTTAGAACAAGAGTGACAAATTTTGCAATTAACCGTGACAAAAACTTGCAATTTCCCAACTAATTGAATCAAATACCAAAGTTCTCTCTTTTGGATGATAAGCTCCAGTTATCTTTCCGTCATTGAGATTGTCTAATAGTAATCATGAGGTTTGGAAAGATTATTAAGGAAATTTTGACAAGTTAAAATACAGCAATAGTTTTTGTATTATGCATGCTTTATACTCAAAAGTGTATATTTTATAAAATTGTATGAATTTATAAAAGTCTGATTTATATTAAGGTTAGATTTCATTTTTACTTGATAGGATTCCCAATTCTCTCTCTTCTCAGGAAAAAAGTATCCTATATAGTGTTGCTTTATTTTCATTTTTCTTTACTTTTTCTGTTGGTAAAATATTCACTTGGGCTTGGGGAAGTTATATATAATCAAATGACCATTATTTTTCTTTGTTGGATATTATTCAACATTTCTAATCAATCTTCCCCAATTTTAATTACTCTGAAATCCATTTGCTTTACTCATTGCCTTTAGTGGTTGTAGAAGTTTCCAGAGCATAAGAAAGTTGCAAATTAGATTTAAATATGTCACATTTAAAGTAGTTGTTTTAAAAGCGAAGGTATCCTCCGTTATTATATAAGTGATATTCTAAATATCACATCTTTGCTGATGTTTGACTGTTCTTTCGTAACTTGACATTTAAGGCGTATGAAATGTTTTGGATCAGAGAAATCATGTGCTTCAGATCACTAGGAGGCAGACTACGTGGCACTTTGTAAATCATGGTAATAGTAGAAAAGCCTGGGAAACAATAAGGATAATTTTCAAATGTTTTAAACACCCCATGCAAAAATTTACTTTTAGCACGCACTGCAACCGTCAAGAAAGCCTAAAGTAGGGAAAACATAGTGAAATAGGTTGAAGCTAATAAAAAAGGTATAGTAATCACTTTATTTGCCTGAATTATCATTATTTATCATAATTATTTAGAACATATTATATAGGACAGTCAAGTCAAACACTGTACCTGTAGATATTAACAACCTTTTATTTTAGGCAAAAATTAAAACGCTAATTGACTAGTAGAGATGAACTTTTCAACCTATACTGCAGGAACACCTGCTTTAGTGGATTTGAAAAGGTTGTTCTAAATAAAAAAAAAAAAAGATAGGTTTTCTACAGTAACAGATGGAAAATCTTTTAAATCTTAATTCTGTAGCATCAAAATGCTAGAATATTTTGACCAAGAGTAATTGTTTCATCAATTACAAAGTGCGATGGAGGAAAGGATGCAGATTTAACAAATATTTTTCATTCAAAACCTTGGTCATGAGGTAGAATATGTTGGATCAGAATCCGAATATGTATCCATGTCTGTATCTGGATCTCAGTGTGTGTGTGTTTGTGTGTCTGTGTGTGTGCAAAGTCATCACGAGTCTACATCATGGAAACTGCAGGAAGATTTGCCAGGCTGCTTTCTTACCCTAAACATTTAGAATAACAACGTTTCAAGATGCTTTTTTTGTATCTCTGATAACTCACACATTATACTTAGTCACTGAGAAAACAAGCTATCTGACACAATTGGCCTTATATGTAAAAATAAACACTTGCTTCATTGACTTATTAGTAGAAGTATATATTTTTGCCTCAAATTGTATGTAGATTGAGTATTAAATTCCTCACTTACTGTACATTCCAAAAGCCCATAAATAATTTAGTATTAGTTTCCAAGAATACAAAGACAAATGTTAAATAGGAAATACCGACTTCTTTTCTTTTTCTTTTTTTTTATTGAGGTAGCATTGGTTTGTAATATTATATAAATTTCAGATGTACATTATTATATTTTGACTCCTTATACATTATACTATTCTCAACACCAAAAGTCCAGTTGCCATTTGTCACCATTCAAATATTCCCCTTTAGCTCTTTTGCCTTCCTCACCATCCTTCTTCCCCTCTGGTGCCACCAACTTATTCTCTGTATCTACGTAGTTCTTTTCTTGTGCCTTTATCTTCCACATATGAGTGAAATCATATATTATGTGGCTTTCTCTGGCTTTCTTTCTTGGCTTAGCATAATACCGTCAAGGTCCACGCATGTTGTCACAAATAGCAAGATTTTGTCCCTTTTTATGGCTGAGTAGTATTACATTGTATGTATATACCACATCTTTATCCATTCATCCCTTGATGGGCACTTATATGGTTTCAAGTCTTGGCTATTGTGAATAATGCTGCAATGAACATATATCTTTTCAAATTAGTGTTTTGGGGTAAATACCTAGCAGTGGAATAGCTGGATCATATGGTATTTCTATTTTTAATTTTTTGAGGAATCCCCATACTGTTTTCCGTTGTGGCTGCATCAGTTTACTTTCTAACCAGCAATGTATGAGTGTTCCCTATTCTCCACATCCTCTCCAATACTTGTTATCTCTTGTCTTTTTAATAATAACCATTCTGATGGGCATGAGGTGATATTTCACATGATCTTTATTTGCATTTCTCTAATAATTAGTAATGTTGAACATTTTTTCACACGCCTGTTGGCCATCTGTGTATCTTTTTTGGAAAAATGTCTGTTGAGACCCTCTGCCCATTTTTTGATCAGGTTGTTTGTTTTTGCATTGTTGAGTTGTGTGGGTTCTTTTTATATTTTGGATATTAACCCTTATCAAATATATGACTTGCAAATATCTTCTCCCAATTGATAGGTTGTCCTTTTGCTTTGTTGGTGATTTCTTTTGCTATGTAGAAGCTGTTTAGTTTTATAGTCCCTTTGTTTATTTTTTCTTTTGTTTCCCTTGCCTGAGCAGACACGGTATTCAAAACAATGCTGCTAAGACCGATGTGAAAGAGCATACTGCCTATATTTTCTTCTAGAAGTTTTATGGTTTCAGGTCTTACATTGAAGTCTTTAATCTATTTTGAGTTAATTTTTTTTTAGAGATTGGCACCTGAGGTAACATCTGTTGTCAATCCTCTCCTTCTTTTTTTTCTCTTCTTCTTCTCCCCGAAGCCCTTAG
The DNA here is from genome assembly GCF_021613505.1 of Equus quagga. Taxonomy (NCBI): domain Eukaryota; kingdom Metazoa; phylum Chordata; class Mammalia; order Perissodactyla; family Equidae; genus Equus; species Equus quagga. Next base: position 22,696,427 of record NC_060269.1, read on the forward strand.
TACACAGTTGTATAGTCCAGTTGTAGGTCCTTCTGGTTGTGCTATATGGGATGCCACCTCAGCGTTGCCTAATGAGCAGTGCCATGTCCACGCGCAGGATTAGAACCGGCAAAACTCTGGGCTGCAGAAGCAGATCATGCAAACTTAACTACTCGGCCATGGGGCCAGCCCCTATTTTAAGTTAATTTTTATGTATGGTATGAGATAGGAGTCTACTTTCCTTCTTCAGCACATATGCATCCAGTTTTCCCAATATCATTTATTGAAGAGACTTTTCTTTCACCAGTGTATATTCTTGGCTCCTTTGTCAAAAATTAGCTATCCATAAATGTGCGAGTTTATTTCTAGGCTCTCAATTCTGTTCCATCCATCTGTGTGTCTGTTTTTCTGCCAGTAGCATGCTGTTTTGATTACTATAGTTTTTAGTATACTTTGAAATCAGAGAGTATGATACTTCCAGCTTTGTTCTTTTTTCTCAGTATTCCTTTGGCTATTTGGGGTTTTTTGCGGTTTCATATAAATTTTAGAAGTCTTTGTCAATTTCTGTTTAAAATATCATTGGGACTTTGATAGAGGTTGCATTGAATATGTACAGTGCTTTAGGTAATATGGATGTTTTAACTATGTTAATTATTCCAGTCCATAAGCATGTAATATCTTTTTATTTCTTTGTGTCTTCTTCAATTTCTTTCAACGTTTTATAGTTTTCAGTGTACAGGTCTTTCACCTCCTTGGTTAAATTTATTCCCAGGTATTTTATATTTTTTGTTGCTGTAATTGTAAATGGGATTATATTCTTGATTTCTCTTTCTGTTAGTTTGTTATTAGTGTATAGAAATGCAACAAATTTCTGTATGTTGATTTTGCACCCTGCAACTTTACCGTATTCACTGATTTATTTCCAACAGCTTTTTGGTGGATTCTTTAGAGCTTTCTATATATAAAATCATGTCACTGCAAATAGTGACAATTTTGCCTCTTCCTTCCCAATTTGGGTCTGTTTTATTTCCTTTCCTTGCCTAATTGCTCTGGCTAGGACTTTCAATATTGTGCTGAATAAGACTGGCAAAAATTGGCGTCCTTATCTTGTTCCTGTTCTTAGAGAGATAGCTTTCAGTTTTTCACCATTGAGTATGATGTTACCTGTGGATTTGTCATATATGGCCTTTATTATGTTGAGATACTTTCCTTCTTTACCTGTTTTATTCAGAGTCTTTGTCATAAATGTAAGCTGAATCTTGTCAAATACTTTCTCTACATCTATTGAGATGATCATGTTTTTTTTTTTTTTAAAGATCTTATTTTTCCTTTTTCTCTCCAAAGCCCCCCGGTACATAGTTGCATATTCTTCATTGTGGGTCCTTCTAGTTGTGGCATGTGGGATGCTGCCTCAGCGTGGTTTGATGAGCAGTGCCATGTCCGTGCCCAGGATTCGAACCAACGAAACACTGGGCCGCCTGCAGCGGAGCACTCGAACTTAACCACTTGGCCACGGGGCCAGCCCCGAGATGATCATGTGTTTTTTATTCTTCATTTTGTTAATGTGATGTATCCCATTGATTGGTTTACGGATGTTGAATCATCCTTGCATCCTTGGAATAAATCCCACTTGATTGATTGTGGTGTATGATCCTTTTAATATATTATTTAGGAAATATAAAATTCTTAAGATTCATAGATATAAAGATGAAAAAATCAGATTAAATTTAATCAAGCATCTTTAAATATAGCTTAATTTTTGGAAGATCTGGTTATAATACATTAAAATGTCATTAATTTAAACATATTTTACAGACAAGTATATAAATACTTGAGTAAATATATCTGGGGTGTTGACAGAAACACATAAAAGATATATAAAAATATATACTCATGTAATATATATCATATTAAATCATATATAAAATATATCATGATAAATATCATAATATATAATCATATATGATATATATCAACATAATAATACAAATCTGCATTACTTGGAACCTGCTTCCTCTCAGAAGTTCCCCCTTCTCTTTTTGTAACCAAAAATAAATAAATAAGAGGTTATGATACCTCATTCACTGCAAATGGGTAACACTGCATCAAAAAATCATATAGCATTTTAACAGATACCTCACTTAGCTGAGGGGCATTAAAATTTGAAACTCAATGTGAAATGATTTTTTAATTTTCAGGTTAGTAGGCTGTTGCGGCGGGTGCTTGCTGGATATGTGGAAGATATTTCTAAATGTTATCTTGAGCGAGAGTGACTGAAGCTGGGCTGGTTGGGTTAGCTGATGGAGGCTTTGTATAAGCTCTGGACAATACACATTGAAAGGCTAAGAATATCCTTTAATTGGCATTAAATCACCAATAAAAGAAAGATAGATATTTCTACACAGATGTTTTGGATTAAGAATAGCACAATTTAGGAAAATAGTATCATTAGGTGTTCAAAAGAAAAGAAGATGCAAGTGGGAAATAGACATAGATTTTTCTTTAGATATAGTTGGCTAAGATTTCAATCATTCACTACCAAAGCACTTTTGCTCCTTAAGAGCAGATATAAATTTTCTTGATTTTAATTTATTATGTTGTATGTTTATATCAAGTTAACTTTTTGTAAAACTTGTTGAAGAATTATTTTAGTGTTCAAAAAAAATATCTTTTATACTACCTATGCAAATGCTAGAATATTTCTATGAAAGTGGAAACTATTATGTAAATATCACACTAATCTTCTTTGACTTTGTAGTACATCTAAGAAGCCAATTTTAAGAAAGTAAATGGACAATTCAGTTCAAAATAGACATTTTTAGTAAAGGAAATATGTTTCCAAGAGAAAGACTAAAAAAAGTCACAGATGGACAATCTTATACAGAAACATAAGGAAATATTTACCTCAGATATAAATGTTGAAAGGAGTAAAATAGGTGAAAACTAGTGTTTTCAGCAGGAAAAAACCATTATGTTGAAGGAACAGAGAATGATGTCAAGGATCAGAGTGAAGAACCCAGAATCAAATGAAGACAAGGTACCTGAGGGCATGTTTAGAGAAGAGGTGAGAGATAGAGAGGAATTGCTAATCAATGATTGGTAGATATAGAAAACAGATTTGTTTGGAAAGGACCAGAAAAAGGGGCAACTGTAAGTTCAGATTTAAAGGTACGCACAGCATCATAGAGAAAATAATGAAGGGAATAATAAAGAAAAGCTTCACGTGGAAAAGTAAACAATTAGGCTATCAACTCGTCCTGCCAGGCTCTTCAGGGGACAGTTGGAAAAGAAATGTTCTCTAACTGGTTTGGAAATTAGATGACAAAGTAATTCCTTGCTCTAGAGGTGCAGATTTTTATAAGTAATAAATACATAATAAATAATAAAATAGATTTTTGTAAATGATAATACAACTGTGATAGCCATTTCTCTCTCCTTCATTTTCAAAAATTTTGATAGAGCATTCCATACTTCCATCCTTGGTTTATTCTGATTTTCAACTCATTATTTGTTAATTCTTTCCTATTTACTTTTTAAAAAGTGACAGATGTTCATATTGCAACAATTTCCCAGAGAAATTTTTCTAGCTGCATGATGTATTTATGTGGCGATGTACAAATACTCTCTGGAGGTGCACGTGGAAATTAGTAGCATGTGCTGTCTGGTGGGGAAAATATGCTTGCATGAAACATTGTATCTATGAACCCAACTGGACAGTATGGGAAACACTTATTGAAAGCGTTGAAAAATTTTTATAAAATCAAATTCTATGAGGAAAACAACATTTGAGCAGGAAAATGAAAAAGACATAGTGATGCTTCCTTCTCGTTTTAGGAAAAAAATTTCTAATGAACAAACATTTTCTTTTTCATATATTTCCTACAATTGAGTAAAATAATAGGGGTAGGCAACTTTACTGGTGTGCATTCTCCATCTGGGTCTGATTTTTCATCTCTGTTGTCAAAACACACTAGTAATTACTTTCACTGTTCAAAGAAATGGATGATCTGCCATTATATTTTCTGCAGTTCCATCTCTTGTTTTCAGTATCATTCCAATTCTGTATCTAATTTTGATCTCTGCTCTATTTGTTTTCTTTATTCATAGCTCTCTTCTGTACTGAGCTCCTAATTGTCTCTCTGTCATTCTCAAAACGTTAACCTCATGTTATCAAAGATGCCCCAAACAATGCAGCATATTCTACTATATTAATGAGCCAATGTAAACAACTTGCTTGATTGTTGATGCAGTTAGATTGGAAATAGCATTTTTCATTTTTCATCAAATGTCATATAACTACATCCTGATTTTTATAACTAAAGAACTCCAGAAAAATATTTTTTTACTGAAAAATATTATTTTCATAACCTCCCAAAGACCTTAAATTTTATCTTTGTAAGTGTTTGTTTTATGAGGTATAAAAATAATTCTTAAATATCTCTATGGTGTTAGATTAGTGAATTTAATCTGCATACTTCTGAACCTTTGATTTTTAGATATATATATCACTAATAAGTTCCAATCCACTAAAAGACAGAAAATATCTATATCCAGATTCTATGTGTTTTTAATAAATTATAAAATTAGAAAACAGTGTATACACAGCTGCATAACTCAGAGTGAGAAAGCTAGGTAGATATTACAGCAATGCCTAAAAATATCCTTTTATTTAACAATTTGAGACAATACATGGTTTATATTATTGAGACAAAGAAAACCTGAGACAGAATCACAGAAAAGTATTCATTGTAATAAAATATTAATAAAAATAATATTTGAGTATTACAATACATATGATATTCTGAGTGATAATGGGTTTCAAAATGATTTCATTAATTTATGTTTTAGTTAACATACAAGAGTACTACAAAACTACATAATTTTGTGTAATTATTCATCTATAAATTTATTATATTGAATATCATCTTACCTGGGTAATATTATTTTAATATGTACTCTTTCCATAATTTTTACCTTACTTGGATAGTCCAATATAAAACATATTTGGCTGTCTCAATTAAAGATTACTAATCTTCAAAAATTCAATATATATAATATCTCAACAATATGGGGTATTTTTTTTATTTTAAAATATGTAACTAAACTATCTTGATGTTGAACTACTGTGGGTATATTTCATTAGTTATTAACATTCCCCTTTCGGGTTAACATCAAGTCCTCAAAAATTTGGAGTACTTTTGACCCTTTTCCCAATGTGTAAATTAGTAATTTAACGGCAATGTTCAGACAGGCAAATATAGACTAAACTCCCTTTGATGAAAACAACATGAGGTAAGGCTTCCCTACTGAGAATCATCTTCGTTTGTGAAATAGTAATTTGGAATGACTATATCTACAAAGTATATTGAAAGAAAGTAAATGTGGAAAATATAATCTGCAACACCTTTATGTATATCTAGTCATTTTACATATCTTTTTTATTATGCAATTTGAAATATATATATATATGAAAAGGAGAAAAGCTTTCAACAAATTGTTCAAAAAAAAGTTAATTATTTTACCAGTAGTATTCTGACTTTGATTTTTGATTGGCTTGCCAAATTTAATTCAAAAAGTATAAAGGTAGCATTTTGCATGAAAAGAAAATAATGATTTCAAAACGTAATTTTTTTCATTTGGAAATGTAAATGCTTTAAACAATACTGCAATATAGAATATAAATATTTGTAAACACTAAATATCAATCTAACATTTTCAGGTTTTATTTCTGTTCTTATTTAATCCTCCTATATCCCTCTCTCATTTCCCTCTCTCTTTTTCATCTTTAACATAAATTGAACTGTTTTCCAAACACCTATAGATATATTGAATATAACGTTTTCCAACGATGTCAAATATACTTTAGCTCGTAAACCAGTACCACATAGTCATTCCCAGAGAAGTCAGTGTTTTCTGTGTATTAAAGATATTGGAACCAATAGAAATCAAAACTCATTGAAATTCATAATGTTTAACAATGACTCCACAAAACCGTCATTTTTAACAAAAATATAATTTAAAATTATTTAAGGAATTCTCTAGCTATTATGTGGATTGTGTAGCATCCACAGGATACTAAGAGAATATTTTTTTAAATTGGATAAGTTGTTTAAATATTATACCTATTGAAAGAGGGTTTAGAGCTACTATTAAAAATCTGAGAATAAGACAATATTTTTTGAACTATAGAGATCATATGTCAGCATCCTTACTCTGGCTTTTATTACAGAATAAGTTATTTAATCTTCATTAACCCTCATCAATTCATTATAGAAAGCAGCTTGAAAAAAATAATCACTTGCAGAAAACAGAAATAATTTCCATAGTTTAGCTAAAAGATTACTAACAATAGATTTATCATTTGAAATAATCTGTTGTACTGAATAACATTATAGATAGAGTTCAGAATTGACATAGATTAAACAACAAATAAAAGAGATTATTCATCCAACACTTTGGTGGCTATTATGCTAATTAGCTCATCTATTTAAAATGGATCCTTATGGACATTTTTCTATAAATGTTTTCTTTATTTTCACATTATATGTCAATCTCTTCACAGGTCTAGGTAGAGGTTAATTTAGAAATTGGTTAACTGAAGATGGCAATAAATGGTTTTAAACTTTGAGTTTCAAAAGGCAAGCAGACATTACTAAAACTATATACATGTAAAACATGTGTATAATATTTTACTAGAATTTAATTTACATGAAGAGCATTTATGAAATTCACATGAGTTTGAGGTTTTTCATTTTGTGTGTGTGTGTGAGAAAGATCGGCCATGAGCTAACATCTGTTGCCAATCTTCCTCTGTTTTATGTGGGATGCTGCCACAGCATGGCTTGACAAGTGGTGCTAGGTCCACACCAGGGATCCGAACCTGTGAATCCTGGGCCACCAAAGTGGAGTGCATGAACTCAACCACTACACAACCAGGCAGGCCCCTCTTTCCATATTGATTGGGTTTTCCTACCTTATTTTTCTTTGCCACAATAAAGTGAGGTTCACCATCTTGTGAGTAAGATATATGACACCAAAGGGAAAACAATATGAATATAAGGAAATTGTAATAGTTAGATTTGTTCATTCATATAATTGTTGTAGTTCAAGCTTATAAACAAATATGAATGTTTTCTTAGTATATATAACATATATACAACCAAAGAAAGATTAGGTTACATTGAATTGGCCAAGAAATTTCCAAAACAGTTTTATTTTCACTTGCTAAATGCTTCTAACTCAAGGGGAAATATTTCAATGTATATGTATACCTGAAGCATGAAACTGGTCAAAGGAAAGAGAAATTTTCTGAGAAAATTCAAAGGGATGAAAAAGACTATTCAGTTGCTCCTCATTATTTGTGAATTCACCTAGCCACTAAAATGTATTTATAACCCCAGCATCAATACTTGTGACACTTTTGTGCTCATTCACAGACATCCTCAGAGCAGCTAAAAAAATTGAGAGACTGATGTGTGCATTCCCAGGTGAATTGAATCAGGCAATGCTTTGCCTTGTCTTTTCAGCTCTTATAATGTAAACAAGCATCCTTCTCATTGTCTATTTAGTGCCACTTTTTTCGGGCAGTTTTATATTTTCTGTTGGTGATTTTGCTTTTAAAATGGCCCCCAAAGTTAGTGCTGAAATGCTGTCTGCTGTTCCTAAGCACAAAAAGGATATGATATGCCTTTCAGAGAAAATATATGTGTTAGATAAACTCCATTCAGGCATGAATAATAGTGCTGCCGGCCATGAGTTCAATGTTAATGAGTCAATAGTATAGTACAGACAGAAAAAGGAGGAGGAAATTCACTGATCTGTATATAACGCTGCTTTGGAAAGTGCTAAAGTAACATCTATAGTCCATAACGCAGCTTTGGAAATGCAGAAAAGTGGCTAAATTTATGGATTCTTGAGAAGATGACTGACTTTTAAAAAAAAGGCAGAATGGATAGCAAGGTTGTAAGGCTGTTGTAGGGCTCTTTGTAAGAACAAAATGAACCTATATAATGCAAACAAAATTTTACTTGATGAAAAAGTTGTGACCAGAGGCTCACAAGAATCTGTTCTTGTATTTTTCCAGAGGACAATAGTTCAGTATTTATTAATTCATTGTCTGTAGTGACATAATGGATCATAACTATTGCAAATAACAATGATTGTGTGTATTAGCAAACATTAAAGATAACCCCTGAAAGTATAAAACTAGAAAGCATATTTTTAAAATCAGCAAGTGGTAAGGAAAATTATTCAGTCTAAAGAAGATTGGGGAAAAGTATATAATAAAATAAAAGAATTGAGATAAATTCAATTATATGAGTATCAAAACTAAGGTAATTGGGTTAAAACTTCCATTTTAAAGATATTTGCAAAGTTGATTCAAAAGCTAAAGACAAACTCTGAGAACAGAGAAAGATCAAACTACATTAAGTAGTTAGATAGATAGATACATACGTACATAGATGGATGACAGATGATACAAAAATACCAACTAGATAAATCTATTTAAGTCAAAACACACTGGATACAGAAAAGATGGGCAATACATTATAATGATATGTCTCACTTACTAGAAATTATACATTAATTCCAAACTTGTATACACCCAGTAACATAAGTTCAATTCATATACAGCAAATGTAAAAGATATTAAAATTAAAAATTAACTTTAAAAATATGTACACACAAGATTTCTTCTTAAGATTTAGATAGTTGGAAAAGGTTCCACTCCCATCCTAATAACAATAAAAAGACAAATAATCTACAAAAGTACTTTTCTTGGGCTCATAAGAAATCCGAGGTTGCAGGTAACCAAGTAGTTTGAAATCTAAGGAAATGTAGGTGTCTCCAAGCAGAGAGGAGACATGAGCACTGGAAGCAAAAGTTAGACTAGGATTTTATATAAGTGGGTAAGAGGAATTCTGCAGAGATTTTTAACAAATTTCTAAAGGCCTAGTGTAGGATAATATGAGCAGACAAGAATCCCTATTAGCCAGAGACACAGGGAAATTTATTCCCACTGTCAGACTTTTTTAATGTAGACTTCACATATTATCATAAAAAAATTTAAAAAATCGAAGACAGAGTGGAACATCAGAGAAAATCACTCTCGATGCAGGCTGAGAGCACGTGGACAGGTGTGGGAAGGTATCCAATGAAATCAATACACATCATGGAGATGCTAGGAAAAGAGGACAGAGGCAGAGGAAACACTTGGAACGATAAAGGTCAAGACTTTTCTCTAATTATAATAGAAATGAAACCACAGATTCAAGAATTTCTGAAAATATCAATAAAGATAAATATCAATAACAGAAACACACTCAACAGAAAGATAAAATCTTGAAGTCAGCTAAAGAAAAGTAAAGAAAATTATATAGAGAGAAAAATAAAAATAAGAATATGCCAGATTTTTCATCAGCAATAATGCAAGCCAGAAGACAATGGATCAGCATCTTTAAAGTGTACAAGAAAAACTCAAATCAGATTTTTATACCCAGGTAAAATATTTTTCAAAATTAGGAAGAAATAGTTTCTCAAAGAAAAACTGATAAAAGACTTTAAATTATTGGGGAAAAAATACTATTGACCTACATTCTAGAATGAGGAAAATACGTTTCAAAAATGAACCAAAAAACCCCTCACTCTTTCCAGCAAACAAATATTGAGGTATTTTAATACCAACTGATCTACACTACAAGGAATGTTAAAACTGAGTCCTCAGGTAGAAAGAATACAATCACATACTGATTTGAAGAATGACTTTCTCCATTCCCTCCTTTCTAGAATCCTTTCCTTGTTCTCCGATTTGGATAAGAAGGGATGCTGTCATTTGCTTAGTGTCAGATGGACATGGTTGACAAGTCTCTTCCCCCTAGTCTCCATAGCTGCAATACCCAAGGCTGGAAGGGGGAGAGGGTTTCTGTCTTTGTGTGTGTTTGCTTAGTGCCAACAGAATTTTTCAATAGGGTTCTACCCCACAGTCTCCACAGCACAGGTTGGGGATGCATCAGAGTATTCAAGTCTGCTCGTAATAGTGCAGGATGGGATTTCAACAGCATTCTACAACATAGTCATAGAAAATACTCATAGGAAAACACTATCACCTTTTTCTGTTCTGTTTAATGGCTTTCCATCCAAAAAATAAGGGTTATATATACTTGTGCACAGTACACTGTGGCATGTCAGGGATATTGCTGCTATATTTCATCCATTATAACAATAGACTTTTATAAATATTTGATCATCAAACTCTATTGTTACACAGTAATCAGTTGATCAGGAGAAGTACATGGTATGGTCTGACTGGCTGGTTGGGAGTAGTTCCCAGAAATTCCTTCTCTAGTGATATCCTTTGCATTAGATATACTTTGAAGAGCAAGAATCCAAAGATTCTGGCATGTTACTGAAGTTCCATTCCGTCATTAATACATGGTTTACTTCATCATTATGTGGTGTGACCAAAACATTCCCTGAGGAAATTTGAACCACCATGCATGGAAATAAAGTTTTAGATATCACATGGTGGTTCAAATTTCCCTGGGGAATAGCTTCACCTTGAGACAAGGAAGATTATGAGAAGCCTTATGTCATATTCAAAGTAAATTATATCTAGGTGTGACTACCACTCTTCTAACCCCAAAATAGGCTACTTAACGGTTTTGGGTACGAAACATGAATCCTAACTGCACTTAAGCCATTAGTGCACAATGGCAAAAACATGCATGGCAGAGTAAATGACCTTGGTCCACGAGACAGAAAAGGGCTTCAGGAAGATAGATGCCAGCCTGAGCATTGTGTGAGAAACTGAGTTCGTTTTTATTGATGAATGATGTTTAGAGGATGATTTGTTAACTAGAATAAACAGATTAGAGGGAATTCTCTCCCATGAAAAAAGAAGGGATGAGAGTAAGCCTGGAAAGATGATGAAGTTTTAGTGAAGTAGATCAGGCTAACTCAACAAATAATGATGGATAATTCTAGGACTCCGCACTGGAAATGGACTTGTACCATGACCCAACAGGTCTTCTAAAATATTTTAATGCAGATGGAGTTATAAGTAGACATGTGGCAATAGCCCTCCCTCCTAGATGCTGAGGATCTCATTTGTAGGAGTCTTATGGACCTCCAAACCCGGGACTTCTCTGGAAGCACTTGTGATTTACATTCACGCACTATTACTGCCATTGCCCCAAGAATATATCAGAATAAAACATCCTGTAATACCCACGGCAGGGATAGAAATTATTCTGAATACTTCTTGTATCCTCTCAATAGAAGGGAAGTGGGTCCTGCTATGTAACAGTACACAGTGGTAATCAGTGTCAGTTCAAGCCTGTGAACTCAGTGTAATTGGCAATGTCTCCAATTAACTTGGAACCCAAAAATAATCAAATCATAGTGAATTGTAAAGACACCTATCCATAATAGGTGTCTAATCCATAATCCATGTGGTATATGGGTAAGGGCCAGTTCTGTTGTAAAGTCATAATAAATAGCTCTATTATTCTTAATGACTTTTTCTATAATAAAACTGAATTGTAACATGACTATACAGCAGTGTGCTGTAGCACTAGCATTGTTGGTAGGATTCTACTATCTTATGTAGATAAGTAATACGATGATATTGATACTGATGATCAAATCTATTGGGAGATTGAATTAAAGCCTCAGGAAGTAATGACAATGGAGAATGAATGACTTGAGAAAGGACTGGATTTAGTTAACCATCATCTAATTTCTCTGCTAAATAGTTGTACACAAATTTATCACAAGGTATTATTAACAATAGATCAAGGAGAGAAACAAGTAATTATATTTGTACAAAAATATTAAAATGTAATAATGGCTTTATAGGATGGATTAGTTGTTTCCTTAAATCTATCCCTACCCCTCACTGGCTCCCTCTAACATACGCCTCCAAATATTAGGCATATTCAAGTTGATATTATTGCTATCATATAAATGTTATGTTCAATGTAGATAATCAGAAAAATGTGATTGTTTTGCTATAAGAGAGACACTAGTCTCTCATAACCAAGGGCCGTGGGTGTGGTCTGACAGGACTGTGTTAACTCACCAGGCCTGGGTTCCTCAAACTTTACTCATTCCGAGGAAACATCTGTCTTCAGGACTGGTCCTTGGCCAGCTGCTAGGAGCTAAACTCTGAATCCTTAGAATATTCTCACTGAGAAAAGTATTTTTGAATGCTTGAGGCCTTGATCCACACTGAGTTTATAGTGAATGCCTATTTTTTTATGTCTTAGACCCTAAGCCATGCTGTGTTAGTATGAACCATGCTCTATCCATTTGACCAGAGAAGTTTATTCTAACACAATTTGTGATGTCTTTCTTTTCTCTAGGGGGAGCATGCAGAGATAGCTGGATTAGCTAAGCTCCGTCACATGGGCACTGCAACCCTATGTGACTGACCACCAAAAAAACCCTGGACAGCAAGGATTGGGTAAATTTCTCTAGTTGGCAGGACTTCATATGTGTTGTCATTCATCATTACTGTAGAATTCCCATGTGGCTACACAGCATTCGCCTATGATTATACTGGGATGAGACACCTGTAAGCTTATGTCTGGTGTGTCCTGGGCTTTACCCCATGCATCTTTTCCCTTTGCTGATATTACTCTGCATCCTTTTGCTGTACTAAACCATAACCATGAGTATAACTGCTTCTCTGAGTCCTTTGAGTCCATCTCATGAATCATTGAACCTGATACTGATGGGGACCCCTAATGCAATATTTTTACCCTACTTATAAACACAACAACTTTTAAACGCTCTCTTTAATCAACCTCTTCCTTACTTATAGTCTATTGTGTTCAGATATTTTGCTTCTATTTTTTATAACCCCAAAATTCAATATCTTCATGGAATTAAACTCTCTTTGCTTTTTAAGATTTTCCTTATATATTTTTCCTCATTATTACTTCTTTCATCAATGATCATTTCAATATTTCATCAATGATCATTTGCTTGAAGTTTATATTTTGGGATTTTTAAGAAGGTGTTGTCTGATAAGTTCTCTGTACTTTTTTGTCTGAAAATTTCATTATTTTTAGTCAATCTTGAAACGTATTTTCATCTTTTACAAATCTCTAATATACGGTTAGTGTGCCTTATTTCATTGAAGATACTTTACCAATTTTTAAAGCTTTTATTGTTCTTAAGAATTCAATGTTGGTATAGTTGGCATTTCTTTAAAGGCATGCCTTATTTTGTTATGGTATCCCACTTTTTAAAACATTCTGTCTTTCATTATTCATATATGCATTTTTTCAATCATTTGGCAATAAATTTTGAGCATGTAGTATGCAGTAAGGAGTGTTCCAGGCAAGTGAGGTGCTTCTGTGAACAAACCAAACAAAATCTATTTTCAGAGTATTCTTATATGCAGGAACCAAAAATAAATATGATGTATAATACATGTTGGCAGATAATAAATTCTTTAGAAACATAGATCAAGTCAAGAAAAATGAGGATGCTTGGCTGTGCAGGTTATGGTAAAAATTGAAGTGTGTCAAGGTATGAATTCATTTTTGTGTATCCTATTTATGATTTGTTGTTCCTCCTGAATCCAAGAATTGATATCTTTCATTAGGTTTGTAATTTGTCAGTACTCCCACTAATGAATATATGAGACTCTACTTTAATATATGATGGTCATTTTCACTCTATCTTCCACGTCAGTAATCCTTCTTTATTGTTCAGTTTTGGATCTCTCTTTTAACTGTTACAGATAATTCCATCAAGATTTTAAAGCCAGTACATTTCTTCTAATTTTAGCAGTCTCTAGTATGTAATGAAGGAGTTAGTTATGTGTTTACTTTTGTTTGAATTAAAATTTTAACCACTCATTTTAATTCTCACTTGGTTTAAACCAGCTAGTTTCACATTCTGATAATTCCAGTATCTGGAGTCTTTCTGTATCTGATTCTGTTGTCTATTTTTTTCCTATTGTTTCCTTCTTGTGTATCTTGTTTCTAGGTGTGTTTTGTTTTACCGTAAATTCATATATCTTAAAAGTATATCTATGTGAGTAATTTTAGAACAAAGTGCTAAATGGGTTCCCAAAAGTATAATAGAAATTTGCTTCTGTTGAGTATTTGGGGTTATAACCAGATTGAGATTACTTTAAACTTCCTTCTTCACTTGAGATTTTTCAGGTCACACAGGTCATATTTGCACAAATCCAAAGAAGAACATGTGTGTGGAGGGACACATGCTCAGAAAGACATAAAAAATTAACTACTAGGGGGCTGGCCCTGTGGTGTAGTGGTAAATTCGATGCACTCTGCTTTGGGGGCCCAGGTTCACAGGTTCAGATCCCAGGTGTGGACCTATACCACTCCTCAGCCATGGTGTGGTGGTGACTCACACACAAAATAGAGGAAAGTTGACACACGTTAGTGCAGGGCAAATCTTCCTCACCAAAAGAAAGAAAGAAAGAAAAATTAACTTCTAGTTCAAGTCAAAAGTCAACACAGGCAATTTTATGTACCATTTTTTAGGAAAAGAACATACATAATTTTAGTTCACCCTCATGCAAAGGGCATATCTCTTTACAGTCCCTGCTTGGTAGGTTGTCCTACCACCCTTTCAAGTTGGCTGGACCTTGAGTTTTGATTCTGGTCCCCTACCCATCAGTATCCCAAGGAACCTGACCTCATCTTTATCAGGACCAAGACATGCTCTCAAGGTGAAAACTTGATTTCTATGTAATTTTGATACTCTTGCTTTCTCATTGAAGCATTTAAGCAATATATTTATAAGTTTTATCCAACTTTTAAGAATTATTTTAGTGATGGGACTGGTTATGGTTTCTAGTCTGTACCACTGCAGAAAAAAATAGGTCAAGATCACTTTAAAAACATGGTAATCCATTCTTTTGCCTTAAGGATTTGTGATGCATTCTAAATAAAATGGAGATAAAAAGTTAGCATTTGAACTTTAAGGTTATTAGCATAAGGAACGATGAAACTTAAATTTCCTCTGGGAGTTCAGTTAATTTCTTTCTGGGTTTTAAATGAATGTGTTAATATTTTTCAATGTTTAATATGAAATATTATTGAATGTAATAATCCAATACCAATCTCAATTATTTAGGATATTTGCCTTATACAACATATGAATCTAGTACAGGTTGACATACATCCAAAATTATAGCACATTTTATTCAAGCTCATTGCACAAATTTTACTTGTTACATTTTCCAGTATTGCAAACCTGTATTATCTTGGTTATCTCATTAAAAGAAGATTCAAAGTGATAGCTAAAGAATTCTCATTAATATTATGAATATAGTAGATCCAAATATTACTCCAACATTGATATTGATTTCATAATAAAGAATATAAATTTTTATGAACCTGCTTAGGAAAATTTACAGTTTTCTTTAGCTTTTATGTTGTAGTATATTCAGAATGTATGCCAAAATAGAGCTGTAATAAATTCTATCATTTAATTTGTTTTATGTAAGATTTGTCTTTTGGATTATTACAAATCTAAGACACTTAAATTAAGTTTCTAAAAGTATGACTAAGAATAAACCATGATTAATTATTCCTTTCTCTTACCTGGAGAACACAAAGTTATTGTTCATAGTAAAAATGATTACAATGCACACCCCCTTTTGTGTACTGGCACAGAGTTTTCTATTATTTCCTCAAACCCATCAAATTCAATATGATTCATCACTTAAAGATGTAAAAATAAAGGTTGGTCAGAGATATTATATGTTATCAAATGTTAAGTATTTTTACTGAACAAACGTGCTTCCCTATGACAATTTCAGAGGCTCTTCTCTTTGCCCCCTATTATTAACAGGGGAAATTTTCTTTTTTTATTCCTCACTAATCATTTCTGACAAATAGCTGGCAAGCTTAATGGTGAAGAGCTGTCCATAGGGTTCTAGGTCAATCTCACCCCTCGGGAAGAAAGCATACAAGATGTCTATGAATAAATGCCCTCCAACAGAGGGAAAGGACAATGCTTTATAAAGGGTTTGCATGACATTTTCTTTTCAAGTACAGTTAGCTAACGTCTTTGTGGTGCTATTTAACTGTTGTTTCAGGTATTTGACATGACTCGCATTTTTCTCTCCTACCAAAGAATACAGTGATTTTATATTATGTTACTCCCTTAAATCATCATCCTTGGTTTGATGGTTTGATTCTACTCAAAATAGTAATGAAAATATCTTTCTGAAGAAAGCAGCAATGCAATGTGTGACTTGATTGTGTGTGTTTGTGCGTGTGTACGTGTGTGTGTGTAATTATTTTCAACTAGGGAAAGAGAACTAGGAAATTTAATAATTTAGAAAAAAGATTTAAATAATCTAGCAAAAGTGATATACATATTAAATTCCTTGCATGGTTGAAACAGAGTTAACATTTGAAATCTTGATGACCTATGTGTAAATTTAGTTTAAAGCCCATTCATTGTTCAGAATTTTTCCACAAATAACGATAATTGCACTAATAATGACTATGATGACAACTCTGCAAGTATAATCTTTTCAGATCCAAGTGCAAGTGGTTTTGTTCATTTGTTCAAAGAATTTATGAGTAATTACATTCTAGGTATGAAGCTAATCTCAGAATCAAAAAAATAGATGCATATTGACACCTTATGGTCTAGTACCTGTTACAATGACCAAGTGGACTTTTCTTTTTCTTTCTTATTATTTGTTTTTGCTCTCATCGCTAGAGGAAAGTATTGATGAAAACACAAGAATTTACCATCAGTATTTCCTCTGATGTAATGGCTTAGGAAATATGTACACCATTATATTTTTAACATTATTTTAGGAGGGCGTAAAGTTTAATGCTAACAGGGACTTTAGGCTAATTGATTCTGTGTTCTTTTCAAATGTATACTATGCCTTGTACTAATAAAAGTAGGCTCAAAATACTAAATATACTTTTAGCCAAAGCATGTTGGGAATAAAATGTTCTCTATTTGAATCATCAACATAGAGTTTACACTGATGGTAATTTTCAGTCATTCATTTAAATGGGACAAAAACAAAGTAAGTATTAATTGATTAAAATGGAGAAAATTAAATGAAAAGATGAAGTGGTAAAGAGCCTGGAGAAAATTGCTCAGTTTGCATATAAATTAGGTAATTAGCCTCTCACCTGCCCAGGTAGAAGTTTATAACCCTAATTAAAATAATTATATAAACTTCCAAGACTCATTAGGAAAATGTGAGAAAGAAAATAAAATGCATTATTGCCCTTTATGTAATTTAACTTGAACTTGGTTAATAACATTTCCATAGATTAAGTTGATTTAAACATTTTCATGCACATATCCTTTTGATAGTTGAAAGTTCTAAGAGCTTTACTTAAAAATAAAATACAAGATAAAAATTTAATCTTTTAAAAGTAAGTGTGAATAGAGGGATGAGAATTTGAAACATTTTATGAATTAATTTTGTTTACTCCAAAATGTATGTGGTTATACTACAATGCTTCTACAATCCATAATTTTGTGAGTATAAATACTGATTTTTTAATTAATTACTAAAGATGTATTTTTTTCAAAAATTGCAAAAGAGTTAAATTCTATGCTTAAACAAAGAAGCCTCAACCTTAAAGCGGATCAATCCTTTGTATAATGAATAAAGCATGCACATATTTAACACAAACTCATTTAATAAACAGTTATGGAACATTTATGCATAAGAAACGGTACTGAGAAGATGAGTGGCACATTAAAATGAAGGAGACAAGTTTCCTGATATCAAAGAATTTACGTGCTTGTGAGGTACATAAAACAAAACAAATGAACAAGGAAAATGCATGGTGTTTGGCTATGAATGCCACAAAGCTATGAATGCATGTGGGCTAAAATGAATCAGAAAATGAAGGGAAGAAAACCTATATACATATATTAAGTATATAACATATATCAAGTAATCTTTAAGATATCTTAAACACATTTTAATATTTAAATCTAATGACAAGATATTCTAATTTATTACAGATGACAAAATTGAGGCTAAGAAAAACCACAACTTTGAATTTTGCTTTTATTTTCTAATTATTTTATTGAGGTAACACTGGTTTAGAACATCATATAATTTTGGGTATATATCATCATATTTCGATTTCTGTGTAGATTACATCATATCCACCATCCAGGGACTAATCACAATCCATCACCATGCAGATATGCTTAATCACCCTTTTTGCCCTCCTCTCTCCCCCATTCCCCTCTGGTAACCACCAACCCAATCTCTGTCTCTATGTGATTGTTTGTTGTTGTTGTTACCTTCCATTTATGAGTGAGATCATACGGTATTGGACTTTCTCCCTTTGACTTATTTCGCTCAGCAAAATACCCTCAAGGTCCATCCATGTTGTCACAAATGGCCAGATTTCATCATTTTTTATGGCTGAGTAGTATTCCATTGTGTATATATACCATGTCTTCTTTATCCATTCGTCCCTTGATGAGCACCTAGGCTGCTTCCAAGTCTTGTCTACTGTGAATAATGCTGCTATGAACATAAGGGTGTATGTAGCTTTACACATTCATGTTTTCATGTTCTTTGGATAAATATCCAGTAGTGGATTAGCTGGCTTGTATGGTAGCTCTATTTTTAACTATCTGAGGAATCTCCATACTCTTTTCCATAGTGGCTGCACCAGTTTGCACTACCACCAGTAGTGTTTGAGAGTTCTCTTTTCTCCAAATCATCTCCAAAACTTATTGTTTCCTGTCTTGTTAATTATAGCCATTCTGACAGGAATGAGGAGATATCTCATTGTAGTTTTGATTTGCATTTCCCTGATGGTGATGTCAAACATCTTTTCATGTGCCCATTGGCCTTCTGTATATCCTCTTTGGAGAATTGTTTGTTCAGATCTTTTTTCCAAGTTTTAATTGGATTGTTAGTCTTTTTCGTTGTTGAGATGTATGGCTTTTTTAAATTTATTTTGGATATTAACCTCTTATCAGAAATACAGTTTGCAATTATCTTTTCCCAATTGTTACATTTTCTTTTCATTTTGTTAACGTTTTCCTTTGCTGTTCAGAAGCTTTTTAGTTTGATGTAGTCCCATTTGTTTATTTTTCTATTGTTTCTCTTAGACAGTCAGACATGGTACTTCAAAATATGCTGCTAAGACCAATGTCGATAAGTATACTGCCTATGTTTTCTTCTAGAAGTTTCATGGTTTCAGGTCTTACATTCAAGTCTTTAATTTTGTGTATGGTGTAAGATAATGGTCTACTTTCATTCATTTGAATGTGGCTGTCCAGTTTTCCCAGCGCCATTTATTGAAGAGACTTTCCTTTCTCCATTGTATGTTCTTGGCTCCTTTGTTGAAAATTAGCTGTCCATAGACGTGTGGGTTTAATTCTGGGCTCTTGATTCTGTTGCTTTGATCTGTGTGTCTGTTTTTGTGCCTGTACCATGTGGTTTGGTTACTATAACTTTGTAGGATATTTTGAAATCAGGGAGTGTGATAGTTCCAGCTTTGTTCTTTTTGCTCAGGATTTCTTTTTGCTATTCGGGGTCTTTTGTTGTTCCATATAAATTTTAAGACTCTGTTTTATTTCTGTAAAAACTATTGTTGAAACTTTGACAGGGATTGCATTATATCTGTAGATTGCTTTAGGTTCCAATTGCATAAACTAAAATATAGCAAACATTTTCTGAACTCATTCAGACTCAGTTCACTCTGTTAGTGATGAAAACATTTACATATTATTCCATGACACTTTCTGTATCCTAGCTTGTTTTAACTGACCACAATTGAGAGTCTCAATTGAGGGGCATATGCTTTGAGGGGCTATGTACTTGGAATGGAGCTGAAAAGTGTAACTTTCTGCCTCACATTGTCAAAACATAATTGTTTTTTCTTGAGCACCATTATTATCGCAGTCTCATGCTAACAGATTTCAATGTCACAAAAATCTATAAGAATATCGATCCCCACATTTCAGATATTTCCATTCACTTCCTCACACTCACCATTAAATATACATATCATTTATTTATATGTTCTTAGGAGATGAAGGCAAATGAACCAAAGCTGAGATGCAGGTCTCGATATGTCTCCAACATGCATATCCTCTGTAGTACTCAATGCACTTGTTCAACAATGAGTAATTAAAAGTTGAAGATATGGTCTCAAGGAAATATTGTTCTTATGGGCAACAAGCTTTTTCCTTAAAGGGGCAGATAGTAAATATTTTAGGCTTTGACAATCATCCTAGGTCCAACCAGGTTGGTCCTTGACCAGTAGTCCCAAGCCTGCACTTGACAGCTAATCCTGTTCACAGCCTGCTACCTTGGTTCATCTTATCATAATCCTGTTGTCTGCCTCACACAGGAATCAACTAGAGGAAAACTGATAGCTGGCTTAAATTACGCTTTAGTGGGTGGGGCAGACCCCCAGGATAACAGGCCAGGGGGAGAACTCCAATGGCGTCCACCAGTGTCTGTGTCAGCACCCCTCCTAGGTCACAATAATAGCTGCTGCCAATGTCCTTAGAGTGGTCTCACCTCTCACCAACATTGATCCAGAACCTATCAGGTGAGTCTCTTTTGACCAAAGGACTATGCACCTTTCTGGTGATTTTAGTTTGCCTTCCAAAATGGGTGAATCTGTGTGTGGGTCCTTTAAGAGCAGGCTTTTTTCTCTGTGTGTCCAATATGTATTCTGGGGGTAGTCTTCATTGCATTTAATGGCCAACAAAGCCAGATATTATGGCACTCGTCTTGGTTGTGCTGAGTCCAAAAGCTACTTATAGCAATAACGTTCCTCTGCTCAGCTCCCCAACTCCTCCAGGGAAGGCTTTGTACCTTAAGATTGCTATAGGCCAGCCATGAAGCACCATGGCTCATGAAGGTGGCTCTTTTTTTCTCCAGAAAGGAATTTCTGCCTCTTCCACTTTGATCAACACTGTCCCTTGTTGTGGGGGTTCTTTTTATCTAGATTTCAGTTCTCTTTCAGGAGTAATTGTTCCAAGAGTCACTGTAAATTTGTTGTGTACATGGTGGGAGGTGAGTTCAGAGTCCACCTAAGCCACCAACTTGACATCATCTCCCAACTTTGAATTTTAAAAGGCTTCATGAATTATTTAACTATTTAATATTTTGTTCAGTAAAAATAAGTTGGTTAGATCATTGAAAGAATAATATAAATATTGTGTAAGAAATTAAAAAGGGAAAATTGGAAAATATTTAATTTACAATATAGCTATAACATAAGACTTAAGAAAGGGAATAATATTAGCCAATATATAGCAGGGACAATAGAAACAGATAATGAATTCCTAGTAAATTAGGCAAAAGTATTTAAAATTGTACACAGAAGAACTTAAGACAGAGTGAGTGGTATGTGTAGGAAGTGAGGATAATTGAAAATTGATGTGATAGGAAAGGCATGACAAAGAAAATGACATCATTAGAAATATTAAAACTTCAATAAGGTTTATAAGAGAGGATTAGATTTAAGTCATTTGAAGATATGACTTCTAATATAACTTCTAATTACGAGAATACTTTAAAAGTCTAGGCTAGTATTTTATCACACCTTAAAACTTGCCCTTAGCTCATTTCATTCCAGTCACAGCAACCTTCTTATGACTTCTGTTATCTGCTAGGGATGACTGTGTCTGAGAGCTCTGTTCTGACCTATTTCTTTACCTGAATATCTACCACAGATACTCACATGGCTCTCTCTTCTTTTCTTCAGTACTTGTTCAACATCCATTGCCACAATGAAGCCAACACTGACCACTCATAAATTTGTATCCCTTCCTTAAGCAATCCTTTTCATTCTCTGTCCATATATTAGTAGAATTGACCATCTGCTAAAACACTCTGGGATTAATTTATGTGTTATATTTATTTTCTATTCCATTTCCACCAAAAATAACGCAAGAAGAGGGCAGGTATTTTTGTCTATTGTCTGTTAACAAAATTGCCTATCGTCTATTTTATATGTTGATTATAGTTTAGTTTCTATGGTTTGTGTCCTCTCACAATAAAGTAATCATGGGTCATGCTTTTTTGTTTATTCAGTGAACTATTCTCAGGCAGTTGGACATAGGCCAGCACAGAGTAGGTATTTAATGAATATGTGTTCATAAATTAAAAAATAATGACTAAATTTCCAAGTTTTGCTTAATAATGCTAATAGAAGACAAAAAAGATTTTATTATCAAGTAAGTTCATTTAATTTTGAGCTAAAAAAGTTAACTTATCTGAAACTAATAAACAATTATAGCAAGACTGTAGGATACAAGATTAATATACAAAAGTCCATTGTTTTCCTATATACCAGCAATGAACAAGTGAAATTTGAAATTAAAAACACAATGCCATTCACGTTAGCTCACAAATAAGTGAAATTCTTAGGTATAAAACAAACAAAATATGTTCAAGAACTGTATCAGGAAAACTGCAAAACTCTGATGAACAAAATCAAAGAAGTAAATAAATGGAGAGTCATTTCATGTTTATAGACAAGAATAGTCAATATTATCAAGATGTCAGTTCTTCCCAATGTGATCTGAAGATTCAATTCTTTCCCAATCAAAATCCCAGAAAGTTATTTTGTGGATATCAACAAACTGATTCCAAAGTTTATACAGAGAGGCAAAAGACCCAGAATAGCCAACACACTATTGAAGGGGAGAACAAAGTCGGAGGACTAATGCTACCTGACTTCAAGACTTCCTCTAAAGCTACTGTAATCAAGACAGTGTGGTACTGGTGAAAGAACAGACAAATAGATCAATGGAACAGAATAAAGAGCCCAGAAACAGACCCATATAAATATAGTCAATAGTCAACTGATCTTTGGCAAGGCAATACAATGGAACGAAGACAGTCTTTTAAACAAATAGTGCTGGAACTGGGCATGCATATATCAAAAAATGAATCTGGACACAGACCTTAAGTCCTTCACAAAAACTAACTCATAATGGATCACAGACTGAAATGTAAAATGTAAAATTATAAAAATCATAAAAGATAACAGGAGAAAATCTAGATGACCTTGGGTATGGTGATGATTTCTTAAATACTACATGAAAGGCACAATCCATGGAAGAACTAATTGATAAGTTGGATTTCATTGAAATTAAAATCTGCTCTACCAAAGACAAATCAGGAGAATGAGAAGACAAGCTACAGGCTGGGAGAAAATATTTGCAAAAGAAGTATTTGATAAAGAACTATTATGCAAAATATACAAAGAACGGATAAATTCAACAATATGAAAACAATCAATGTGATTAACAAATTGGCCAAAGACCTTAACAGACAGCTCACCAAAGAAGAGATACAAATGGCAAATAAGTATATGAAAGGATACTCCACTTCATATGTCATCAAGGAAATGCCAACTAAAACAACGAGCTCCCACTATACACCTATTAGAATGGCCAAAATCTGAAACACTGAGAGCACCAAATGCTGACAAGGATGGAGAGCAAAAGGATCTCTCATCCATTACTGGTGGGAATGCAAAATGTTACTCCATTCTGGAGTATCATTTGGTGGCTTGGCAGTAAAACTAAACACTTTTACCATACAACCTAGCAATCACACTTCTTTGTACTTACCCAAAGATGTTGACAATTTACATCCACACAAAAGCCTGCACATAGACGTTTATAGCAGCTTTCTTCATAATTGCCAAAACTTGGAAGCAACCAAAATATTCTTCAGTAGGTGAATGGATAAATAAACTGTGGCACATCCAGACAACGGAATTTATTCAGTGCTAAAAAGAAATGAGCTATTAATTCTTGAAAAGTCATAAAGGAACCTCATATAAAACCTTTCTTTTTTTTCTTTTTTAGTAAATTGGAGTTAGAGATGGTTATCTTTTGACCAACTAGACCAAGTAGTTTTATATCAAGTATCAAATGTATCTATTTGGCTTTGTCCTAGATTTCAGAATAAATACCTTTTAAAAAAAAGAATTCTAAGTAGTTTTCTTAAAATAAAATGCGCTTGATTCAACAAAACTTACTTGATGTGGTTTTTCCTTCCAAAAATGGCTTCTCTTCAAGTTCTTGGAAATAAGCAACGCCTCTCCGTAAAACTTCACATCAGCAAATCTGCACATTGAGCATCTCAGCAAGAGCAAGTTTCTGAAAACAGGCTCCATTTGTGGCTTCTGGCGATGCCTTCATAAGCAGTTTTCAATTAACCCACTAGAAAGTATCTCTGAATATGTAATTTTGCATCATCTTTTAAAGCAGCCATTTATTTTTGAAGTGCCATGGACATAATATGAATACATTAAACAAACACAGCTGTTTCCAAAAAAAATGAGTTTCTTTCTTAGTAGTTTACTCTTTTGATAAGAATGAAGAGATGACCACTAGTCATTTCATTTTCGTGGTTGGGTTGGTTGAGTTGAGCTTCCCCAGCTGTTCTTATGTTTCAGTTACGACGCCCCTCAACAGCTAAAGGAAAATGTATTCCATGCTATATTATCAGTTTTTGATCAGTTTAATGTCTATGTACAATTACAACACTTTTCCCCAATTGGATGTCAGGGTTTATTATAGTTCTTCATTGTTTTACAACCGAACATACTCAGTTTCTGTCTATAGGAAACATGCTAGTAGTGAGAGTTCAAGTAGTTTCCTGTTGAAAACTCCTCTGGTTTTCTTCCTTCTTTAATAAAATACAAAATGGAGATTAGCTCTATGCTTTGGGGGTCTCAAAATACCTTTTTTAAAAAATTTTTGTTCAATTTATTCTAACTAAAATACAGTTCATCAGTTTCAAAATATTTCTAAATATAGCAGTTAAATTTAATTTAACTGATAATTCCATTATCAAGAACTACAATAAGTGCTGGTTCCCTATATATCTATATTTTTATATATTCAATTGCTTACTATATATTTTCCTTTTGATATTTTATAGTCAATTCAAACAAAACATTTCACATGTATAATACACTTTTATTTCTGATTTTCTCTAATGTTAAATAGGAAACCCTTCACACCTTAGCCTAAATCTGAAGTATATCTCTAACTACCAATTCTAATCCATATCTACCACTTCCTTGTCATTGAAACAAATTTTTATAATTTGCTGAAATAGCTTTCTATGTGGAGTATTATCTTCAATTTTTTCTCTTCCAACAAATTTTATGGGTTATAAATGTGGGATTCAGACATTTCAAATAGGAAAAGTCTTGATTCTTACAAATAAGTATTTGATTCCTTCTCAAAATCATTTATTTAAGTACTAGCTATTCAACACTGTGCTAGGTGTGGGGGATACCGTGATGAAACAGTGCACAAAGCCCTTGATGTCCTGAAACATTCATACTCACTACTGGCAAATTGCACAATCTTTAGCCTTTGACATTAGCAAGGACATTGATATTCGTTGCATGTTTATTTCTTTGGCTTCAAGCATTCTGACTTTCACCATCCGTATTTCACCCACACAAGAATCCTTGCAGATCTCTATTTTGTTCATAAACTCTTGGCTCTGAGTTTTTTGTACATAGCTGAACTTGTGTTAAGACAGCCCAGGAATAACAGCAACAGCATCATCAAGAACAATCACCCAAAAAGGATGGGAAAAATTTATTAGATACTTACTTGTTTGAGTCATTACGGTAAGGACTTTAGGTATATCATTTCATTATATTAAATAAAGAAATTTAGTATAAACTCTTTATCTTATACTAATCTTCTTTTAATTCGTATTTGTTATTCAGTTTTTCTTTAAATTTCTCTAACCTTTTAAGTCACACTTATTATAGCTCATAACAGACCATATGACCGTAGGTTCCTTGGCATCATCTTTTCCCCCAACTTGTAGCACAGTGTTTCGTGTTTTATACATATTTGTTGAATGAATGGATGATGCAATAATTAGGAAGCTTTTTACTGAGAGTAAGGAAAATTATGTCAGTTCAGGTCTTCTGAGGATCAGATGCCAAGATGGAATTCCACATTAAAAAGATTAATTGGAGGAAATATCTTTGAAGGAAAAAGAAAAGATGGAGCAAGAGGAGGCGAGAAGAGTCTCCAGATGGCAATGCAAGTCTGGCACCTGTAAAAGGAGGGAGACCAGGAAGGATGATGGGGAAGGAAGAACCTCAGACAGCACCACACACCTGAGAAATTCTCAGCCACACCGAAAGGGCCCCAGGACAAACATTGCCATTCAGAAGAGTCTCGAGTTGAACAGGCCCTAGTAAACCTGCCTTGCTCCACCATTGGCAGGGTGCAGCCTGGGAAGAGCATGGCACGGGCATTGACAGTGTGGTAACTCTGAAGCAGTGCAGCTGGATGTCACCCACCAATTACCCTCCTCACAGAAGTTTCTCTTGAATGAAAATCTGAGAGAAGCACCTTCTTGCCTGCCAAACACTGTTTCAAATTCTCAAGAAGAAAGAATAATTATCTAACATAAGAGTAAATCAAGAGGTCAAAGAGGCCTATTATCATTGATGATAAATGATATCATGAATGTTCTGGCTGTCTCTAACTCTATTCTCTGCTCTTGTCTTTGTCCTCAATATGGTAGCAAAAATGTCTGTAGAAGTTAAGGGTATCATTTCCAGATACAACAATATCCAGAAGAGTAAGAGGGAATGTGTTTTCTTGTATCCGTCTTGGGAAGCTGGAGGCAGATTTGCCCTCATTTGCCTTTCTACTGAACTGGGTCATATGCTTCTTTTTGTTCTAATCACTGGCAAAGAGAATCAGTCTATCCTTAGATTAATCACATCAAACCTGAATCTGGGGATGGCATAGCCAACCTTGAGGAGTAATGATGCATTGAGAGGCTGAACATACTGAATCTGTTCTTTATTAGGAAAAAAAGAGAGGAAATGGACGTTGGCAGCCAACCAATAGCATATGCTACTAATGAACTACAGGAAAGTCATTTAAGGTCAATGTTAGGGATTTTATTAGAAACTGTCAGATGAACACAAAATCTAATTTCTCTTTTCCTGCATAATAAATTTGGACTATATTTGCTAGACTTCCCTAAATTTCAGTGTAGAAATTTAGGTTATACGCTATGGAATGTACGTAGAAGTAATGTGGCCTATTTCCTAGCCTGGCTTATATAAACTTCCAATTCATGATTTTTTATACTCTTTTTTCCCCCTTCTGCTGGGCAAGAATCAAAGCAATCCCCAGAGGAACCACCAGACCCATGTGTTGAGGATGGCAAAGACATAGACGGAAGGAGAAGAGGTCTTTAAATCTCCCTTCAGGAAACCGCAACTAGCATTTATATTACATTTTCATGAAATAACCTTTTTGCTATCAGATTTGGAAGTTGACTTCAGCACTACTGTTACCTTAATTATTACAAGAACTGAAAACAAAGTTTAGAAGGAAGAAGATTTTTTGACAACTATGAAGCATTTTCTTTCCCCCAATATCACATTTCCAAAACTTTATTTCTATACAAAAACTAATTATTCTCCATGTCTATCATAAAGAAATATATCTTGTCCTTCTTTATACCCTCGATTGATCCAAATTGTGCTCTTAATGTTATAAATTTAAGAAATTCTTCTTCCGGGGCCAGCCCAGTAGTATAATAGTTAAATTTGTGCACTCTGCTTCAGCGGCCTGGGTTTTGAAGGTTTGGATCTTAAGTGTGGACCTAGCGCTGCTTGTCAAGCCACACTGTGGCAGCATCCCACATAAAATGGAGGAAGGTTGGCACAGATGTTAGCTCAGGGCCAATCTTCCTCATCAAAAAAAAATTTCTTGCTCCATATCATAGAGAAAAACTTTCATCATTGATTATGACACTAACTGTAGGCACTCCCTCAATGGCCTTTATTGTGTTGAGGAAATTTTCTACTAACTTTGTTAAAAATTTTTATCATGAATGGGTGTTGAACTTTGTCAAATGCTTTTTCTGCATCTATTAAGAAGTTCATGTGGTTTTTATCTTTCCTTCTAAAAGACAAACATGTCCACTCTCACCACTTTTATTCAACATTGCACTGGAAGACCTAGCCAGAACAATTAGGCAAGAAAAAGAATTAAAAGTCATCCAAATCAGAATGGAAGAAGTAAAATTATCTTTATTTGCAGATGATGTGATTTAATAGGTATAAAACCCTAGGAATTCACAACAAAATTTAGAATTAATACACAAATTCAGGAAAGTTTCAGAATATAAACTCAATATACAAAAATCCACTGCATTTCTTTACATCACAAATCTGACAATGATGGAGACAGCGTGGTGGTGTAGTGGTTAAATTTATGCCCTCCACTTTGGCGGCCCAGGGTTTGCAGGTTCTGATTCTGGGCACAGACCTAGCACTTCTCATCAGGCCATGCTGTGGTGGCATCCCACATAAAATAGAGGAAGATTGGCACACATGTTGGCTCAGGGCCCATCTTCCTCACATACACATACACACAAATGGAAAAGGAAATCAAGAAAAGAAATCTAATTTATAATATCATCAAAAAGAAGAAAATACTAAAGAAGAAATTTAACTAAGGAGATAAAAGACCTATATACTGAAAACTGTAAAATGCTGATGAAGGAAATTGAAGAACACACAAATAAAAAGAAAGATATCGTGTTTGTAGATTGGAAGAATAAACATTGCTAAAATGTCTATATTACTCAAAGTGATATACAGATTCAATGCAATCTCTACCGAAACTCCAGTGACATTTTTAACAGAAAAGGAAAAAAAAAAATCCTAAAATTTGTGTGGAACCACAAAAGATCCCAATAGCCAAAGCAAGCTTGAGAAAGACAGAAGTGGAGGTATCATACTTTCTGATTTCAAATGATCCTACAAAGCTGTAGTAATCAAACATTATGGTACTGGCATAAAATCAGATGCTTACACCAATGGAACAGAATTGAGAGCCCAGAAATAAATCCAAGCACGTATGTTCACTTATTTTTTGACAAGAGCAGAAGGAACACACAATGGAGAAATGACAGTCTCTTCAATAAATGGTGTTGGGAAAACTGGATATCCACATTCAAAAGAAGGAAATTGAATCATTATCTTACACCATACAAAAATATCAATTCAAAATGGATTAAACACTTACACATAAGACTTGAAGCCATAAAAGTCCTAGGAGAAAAAATAGGGAAAAATCTCCTTGACAAAGGCCTTAGCAATGATTTTGTGGATATGACGCCAAAAGAATAGGACACAAAAGCAAAAATCAAGTGGGACTAGACCAAACTAAAAAGTATCTGCACATTAAAGAAAACAGTCAACAAAATAAAAAGGCAAACCTACAAAGTGGGAGAAAATATTTGCAAACTATACATCTAATAAGGTGATAATCTCCAAAATATATAAGGAATGCATACAACTCAATAGCAAAAAAACAAATAGCCCAACTTAAAAAATGTGCAAAGGACCTGAATGGACATTTTTCCAAAGAAGACATACAAATGGCCAACAGGTATATGAAAAGGTGATTAACATCACTAATCATCAGGGAAATGCAAATCTAAACCACAATAAGACATTACCTCACACCTGTTAGGATATTATCAAAAAGATAAGAGATAAGTGTTGGCAAGGATGTGGAAAAAAGTGAATCCTAGTTGATGGGAACATAAAATCTATAGCCATTATGGAAGATACCATGAAATTTCCTCCGAAAATTAAAAATAGACTATCCTATGATTCTGCAATCCCTATTATAAATATATACTCAAAAGAAATGAAATGACTACCTTGAAGAGATATTGATGCTTCCATGTTATTGCAGCATTATTCAAAATAGCCAAGGTAGAGAGACAGCCCAAGTGTCTGCTGCTGGATGAATCAAGAAATCATGTATATTTTTGAGCATTATTCAGCCTTAAAAAAGGAGGAAATCTTGTCTTCCTACAACATGAATGAGCCTAGAGGACATGATGCTAAGTGAAATAAATCAGACACAGAAAGAAAAGTAGTGCATGGTCTCACTTATATGTGGAATCTATAGGAAGTCAAATATGAGAGTAGAATGGTTGTTACTAGGAAGGAGGCAGGGGAAAGGGGGAGATGTTGGTCAAAGGCTACAAAGTTGCAGTTATGTAGGGTAAATAAAGCTTGACATCTAATGTAAGCATGATGACTATAGTTAACAGTACTATATTAATGCACAATAGCCAAGATATGGAAGCAAGTTATACGTCCATCAGTGGATGAATGGATAAAAAAGATGTATACATAAAAATATAGATATATATCTGTATACATACAATGAAATGTTATTCAACCATGAAAAGAGAGAATATCCTGCCATTTGTGACAACATGGATGGACCTTGAGCACATTATGCTAGGTGAGATAAGTCAGACAGAAAAAGACAAGTACTATATGATATCACTTATACGTGGAATCTAAAAAAGTCAAACTCAGAAAAAGTAGAGAGTAAAATGGTGGTTACCAGGAGGGTGGGGAGGATAAGATCGATGTTTTCTAAGGGTACAAACTTGCAAAGTGTAGCAAATAAGCCATAGAGATCTAATGCCCAGTATAATGAATATAGACAATGATAGCCTACTATAATTATGTAATGTGATAAATATCATACAAAGCAATCATAATACAATATATAAATGTATCAGAGTAGCACATTATACACCTTAAATTTACACAATGTGTATGTCAAATACATTCAATTAAAAAAATCACATAGAAAAATGGGAAGAAGGTATAATGAATAGGCAACTTACAAAAAAAAAAGATATAAATTGACAACCAAATGTTTCTCTTTGCTGAGGAAGATTCACCCTGAGCTAACGTCTGTGCCAATCTTTCTCTATTTTGTATGTGGGTTGGCACCACAGCATGGCTGCAAATGAGCGGCGTAGGTCTACGCCCCAGAACCAAATCCAAGTCTCCAAACAGAACTTAACCACTAGGCCATGTGGTCAGCCTTCAAATGTATTTTTTAAAACTCCAAACTCACTTATAATTAGAGAAATGTACACTAAAATGACACTGAGATGCCAATTGTCATCTATTAGATTGGTAAAAATTGAAAGTATGACAATGTATTATGTTGGTGAGGCTGTGGGGAAACAAGCACTGTTGTATGTTTCTGGTGGGAATGCAAACTGATTCAACCCTCTGGAGGGGATTGGCTAATACCTAACAAAACTACATTTACTCTTACTTCTAGAATCAGCAATCCCATGTCTAGAAATCTACCCTCAAGATCTTCAACAACAGCAAAATACATAGGTACAAGTTTATTCATTACAGCATTGTTGATAATTACAAACATAAATGTTCATACATAGGAGAGTGGTCATAAACTATCGTATATACACACAATGGAGTAGTATGCAGCTATTACAAAAGAGGAAGGCTATGAAATGATGTGGAGTGATTTCCAGGACATACTGTCAATGAACAAAAACAAGGCTCTACAGAGTATTAGAGTATGCTATACTTTACAGAAAGAAGGCAATACAAGAAGACGTACATGCACTTACTCATTTGTGCAAAGGAGGATAAACTAGAAACTAAAGGTATGACTATGCCCTTCCCAATGAGATCTGGTTCTAAGTGGAGGTGGAGAGATGGGGCGTGGTCTTTTTCTTAGGTGCCTTCCCTCAGCACTAAAGATAACTGGCTACTCGCTATATCTGCTATTCCTCTATTCTATAGAGTTCTCTTTATCTGCTACAGGCTCATCTCCCATTACTTTAATCCCCTGTTTTAGTTAATAATTATTTATATTAAACATTGTCTCTTAAAAAATTACTGTATTGAGTACTGGAAATTTTCTAAGAGAGTAAATTTCAGGTCCTCTTACCATAAAAAAATTAGTTTGACTGTACTAATCTTTTCTATCTATCAGACATCATTTTGTGCACCTTGAATATATATAATTTTTATTAAAACTTTTTAAAATAAATAAACTCTTGTTGAATGCCCACAACTTTAGATTCACCTTTGCATTTTCAATCTTCTTGTGTTTCTATTAAATGTATCTTTAAATTCTACTGATACATTCTTCAAAGCAGTTCTCCACTTTTTTGTTTTTAATTTTCCTATTTGTTTTGCATTATCCTAGTAGAAACCCATTTCAACTCTCTTATAGATGATTCTACGTAGAGTTTATTATCTGTACCATATATATTTATAAAATTGAAACATCTTATCATGCCTTCTCACTGTTCCTTAAAGTTAATGCTTGTTTCCCTAATTATTGATACTCCTTTAGGCAGTGGTCATATATACAGCTTAAGTATGTTCACAGTACCTTTCATAATATTACCATGCATAATTTTAGGCATACAGCAGGAAATAAATAAAACATTTAATTCAGTAAAAATTGGAAGAAATTAATAAACTGTAGTACATATATTGACATTTATATTTTTATATGTCTAATTCTGAAATGATGATCCCTAATCAGTTCTCTTTTTCATCAGAGGCTATTAACAGTCATTGTTCAACATAAAGTGTAATATATTTGAGATTGATAAATATTTCAGAAGTGAAAGGTAAGGAAACCATTAAGGAAATCCCACAATTTTTACTGCTTCTAAACCTAACATAATCGAAGGATATGAATAACCCTTTTCATGAGAAAAACACATCACCAAGCTCCCAGCCAAAAAAAAAAAAAAACCTACATTATCACAATCAATCTTGCTAATATACAACAGAACAATGAATTTTTAAAGAAACTTTAGGATTTCTGAAAACAAACCTTAACCATAATGGTTCAATTAAAGTTACATTTATGTTCTTGGAAATCTTAAAATGTAGTATTTAAAAATAGGATATGGTAAGAAAATAGGTATCCAGGAATAATCTAGCTGTTAGAAAGAATTGATTGGGAGCTCTTATCTCTGGCTAATTTTAATATAACAAAACGTTTACTCATCTGACCAGTAGGCAATTTCTGTCTACAGCTCCAAATGGTTTCCCTTCTTCATCTGTCATGTATGTTACCTCTCTTCTCACTCTGATACATATTTCCTGCTTTCATAAAATCCAGAAATGATTTCACATTTGGCATTTGATGCCAAATTATTTCTTATTGACTTATTTCAAAATGAGCCATTTACATCTTCAAGGAAACTGCATGGACTCAAAACTGTTTTAAGGACATATAAAATAAAATTGTGTCATTGTTCCAGTGGTTGATAAACGCTTCCTTTTTTGATCCATTTCCAGCAATTAACAACTAAGATTTATGCATATTTGAACGGAGATTGAAGAACATAGAAAGAACTGTATTTCTATTTTAGAATGTATTGCGTCAGTGAAGCAGTGGAAAACAATGCCAGCAAGGATACACAAGACAGAAAAATTATAATATAATGTATACATTCTGAATTCTCCCAAGCAATCAGTCCATGGCGTATGAGACCGTAAAGAGTTCCTGCCAGAAACACTGTCATTAAGTAGAGATCATAGAAAAGGAGCTGAAAGAAATAATCAGACAAGAATTAGGAATATTCTTTCTCGGGGGAATGCACACTGATACCTGGGAGTTAAAGTGACAGACACTTCTAATTTCCATTCCTTTCTATCATCTTAATATATCTATATATTTTTCAGGACACTTGACAAACTAAAATCTACATTTGCCAGGTTCCTTGCACTTTGGTGAGTGCACCTAGAAGCAATGCAACTAATTTCTGAACAAGAACATATATAGCAGAAGCAAAACATGCAGCATCTAATTGGTGCCCTTTAAAAAATGTGTGTGTTCTTTATTCCTCTACCCTAAAGAATTCACAGCCTGTTTGGAGTTATTTCAAACTCAAAGAGGATGAGAAGATCTAAAAACATAAAAGCAAAAAAAATAAACCAACACAATGTAGCTAATATAACATCACTTGACTTCTCAAATTTTTACACGAGAGAGAAATTCTCTTAAGTCACTCTTCCTGTTTTTCATGGGATTGAAGATGTCATTAATTATCGTTTTATGTACCACTAAGAAACAATTTTAAAGTGCTCCAATTAAACTATGGCACACTGCTAAATATTTTCTAGATGCATCAAACAGGATTTTAAATTCAGCAATAACATTTTACATACACAAGCACATTTACTGATTTCAAATTTCCTGTAGCTTCATACGAAATGTCTTATTCAAATTCTTGCCTCAATTTCATATTTTCATATTTAGGTTTGCCTAAATTATATATTTTAACAAAATGCTCTATATTTATTCCAGTAGTTCAAGAACCTTTAGCAGTAAAATATTTTAAATCATTGTCCAATACTTTACCTTAAATTGGAACACATTACTGATTTTTAATTAAAATATGATGCATAATATGCATATATATACACATAAAGAACAGACATCTCATGTGTACAGCATGAGATATTTTTACAATGTAAAATACCAGCGTTATTATACTCCAGATAAATATATATTGAGTATATCTGGAATCTAGAAATTTCCATTGTGGACCCTCCCAGTCAATTACTATGGACAACCACTATTTTCTTTTTGACCCTCCTGAGTCAGGTTTGCCTGATATTGAATTTCATATAAATGGAATCATACAGTAGATAATAGTTTCCCTCTGGTTTTTTTTTTAAAGTTCTGTTTGTGTTTTTTTTTCTGCTTTATCGCCCCAAATTCCCCCCAGTACATAGTTTCAAGTCCTTCTAGTTGTGGCATGTGGGACACCGCCTCAACATGGCCTGACAAGCAGTCCCATGTCTGCACCCAGGATCCGAACCGGCGAAACCCTGGGCCGCTGCAGTGGAGCGCCTGAACTTAACCACTCGGGCACAGGGCCGGCCCCTCTCTCTGATTTTAAAGACAGAACCAGCATTGTGAGTGGCATTATGGGCTCCTGGGCCTATTCTCTGCTGCAGCCATAGTGACAACAGCAGGAATAGCAACATTAATGCCCAGAAGCTTCATTGAGAGTTTGGAGTCCAAGATTACAGCTTAACAGCAACTGCACTCCAGTCAGGCTGACGGTCAGTGGAATTATGGGAACTGAATTCACCAGCTTTCCCTGTTCATTCTTCAAGCTTGGAGGTGGTGGTGGCTTCCTTCAGTTACTCATCATCTGAAGTAATTCCACAGGCCCTTCTGACCCCTTCAGCCTTCCTAGCAATTTTGTAACCAACTCCCACATTATACTGTCCATCCTTTGAAAACTTCAAGCAGTCTCTATTTTCTGGATTGACATAAAATCTATTTTCTAATCCCTGGGACAAAACTGTCGAGTCATTCGTCATTCGTCTACCAATTTAAATCCCTGTTTTAAGACTCTACCGTCTTCTTCTTCTCAATAGTGTTTCCTCTTTACCATTATTTTCTCCGTTCTTACTATAGATATGTGTGTGTGTCTATACACACATGTATATAATACATATCACAGTATATATACTACAATATATATTATATACAAAATACATTATATATATAATATAATATTCTATGCACACACATACATGAATAGCTAAGTCTTACATACAGAAAATATTTTAACATCTCTAGTCTCTGAATATCTATTATTAATCCCATGGTTTCTGAATCTGTTAATGTGGCACTCGTCAGAGTTACAGCTCTGAGCAGTGAGCATTCCCTTAGTGTCATAACCAGGTCCCAACGCACAGAGCCAGTGTTAATTTCCTACTCCGATCTCACTTTCTCATTGCCCTTTCTATCTTAGTAATCTAATAGCTTGGTTCCTCTAGAGCAAGTTGCTTTCCTCATGACAGGTCTTTTTTCTCTCTTTTTTGGTCTTCTTTTTTTATTTTTAATAATGCCTGCCAAAGAGGAATCCTTTTCAGTACATATATCAAATAGCCACTTCCTGCTGTGACCTGCCTCAATTTATAATTAGATTCATGCTCTTTCCCTACAACTCTGTTCCATCTTTTTTACAGCTAATTGGGACCTGCCTAGTCATGTTCTGAAATCCTTAGATTTAATCAAGCAGATCCTATTAATTTGTTCTTATTTTATTGTTTTTTAAGGTTCATCCCCTTTGCAAACTTCCTATTTTTTAAACCAGTCTTCTCATATCTACACGGTACTGAAAATCCTCTAAGGTCTCTTCATGAAGGTAAAATATCCTAATCAAATTATATATTTTGAGGGAATGCTATGGACCGTGTTGCAAATAATATGCCAAAACTCTCATTTCCTTTAAGTAGAAGTTAGCTGTTATTTTTTAAAATTTGATTAAAACAATTACACATATAGTAAAATATTTTTAGTCATGGAAAAATGTTCAATTTGAAATTGTGTAAGTAAATAAATATAAAGGTAAAGTCAGGAATTTAATGTATTTATGCAATTTCTAGGAAAAAATTAAATAAAAATAAAACTTTGTGCTCTAACAGACGGGCATTCATATGTCTTCGTTTGCCTGGAACAGCCACAACACTGCACCAGTTTGGGTAATAGATCAATGATCATCTCATATCATTTCATTCCGGGGAAAGCGATTTACATTAAGTATTAAGTGACTTACATTAAGTGCTTACATTAAGTAAAAGTGAAAGTGGAAAAGCAGCAGTACCCCGTATTCTAAATGGCAATATAGAGTTTATAAGATGCCACAGTCTAAGGAATAAGAATTAATTGAGGTTGGGCAATATATGGACAGAATGTGTCTAAAGTCAGTAAAAGTGAAGAAGCAGTCAATCTTCGGGAAATTCAGTAGAAGCAGCATATTCTATATGCTTAGACATACAGTGATATTTATTTTCTTGAGAGTTTCTCTCATATATTTCTAACATTTCTTGGTAGCATTGTTGTCCTGGCTAAGAAGGGTTACTTCTATTTTTATAAATAATTAAAAAATTATGCTTTCCTCCAAATGCCTCAGTTCAAATTTAAGCAGTGAAAGAAAGCTAAATTAGTAAAATAAAATATTGATCGTTTCAAAAGAGAAAGAGAAAATTTTGTAAACTCAATGTAGAAATCTTTTTCAGCCTTGTGTTTGCAAGTAATTTGCCAATAGATTTGTCATGCACAGTTATGTTGAATGGGATCTGAAGCTGTTGAAATAAAGAAGTAAGTTAGTTTTTAATTATGCTGTGAGTGATGCCCTGAGGCATATTTACTTCATATTTTATCTATTGTTTAATATTGTGCCCCATGAATTACTTATAAAGAAGAGAGATCAATATCTTTGAAAGTACTGCAAATAATTATATAATTCAGCTAGGAATTGCCTTGTTCATTTGCCAACATTATTATATTCTATGAAAAGTAAATAGCAAAAATAATTTCCAACTGTTATGCATATGGAATTCTTACTCTTCAATCATCTCAAAAGCCTAGATTTTCTCCATCACTTTCCTGTTGATTTCATCACATGCATTAGAACTAAAAATATAGTCTTCTCCTTCCTCGGTTCATCAGTCTTCCTGAATATTTACTGAGTCTCAATGACCCATGAACGACAGAGACGTTTGTTGCCAAATACCAAAATTCTATCCCCTCCTTCAATCCCCATGCATAAACATCCTAGTAGAAATCTCAAGGCCACCATTGTGCAGGGTTATCCGTTATAATTGGTGCCATAAAGATAATTACTTGCCATATGTGTTGGCTGCCCATTTCCCCATGCTTTAGCCCTGGGAAAATGTGAAGGGATCCGAGTCAATTGTCCTAGTGAGTAGCTAGACTCGCCAAAGACAAGAAATGAAGGGAAATGTTTTTTCTTTGCTTGCAAAAAGGAGAAGGCAGCTATCCTCCACCCCTCCTGAAAGGGTCTCCTCCTTATTCCAACCTTTTGGAATGTAAAGTAACATCTCTCCAGGAGCTTGATGGCCCCTCCTGTGAAGGCTTTTATGACCTATAGTTGTCTCCAAGTTCTGGCCTTTCCTCTCTTTTGACATGTAAATACACAGAGAGATAAAGCACTAGTTTCCCTTAACATTTGGACCTAGTAACTAGAGATTTAGTAATCTAAGATTGCAACAATTTGACCTTTTTAGGGAGGAAAGAGGAGTTTTATTGCTTTCAGATCAGAGCAATTAACTAGACCAGTGGCTATGGATCTAATTCTCATGGTTTGTGAAGAGTCCCCAAAGTCTGGGGCGTTTGTCAGGAACGCTGAGAAACTCAGGAAAGTTTTCTCTCTCCCCGTTGTTGTTTGCATAGCATAGTACCAGATGGAACGGGGAATTAAAATAGTAATATGTTTTAAATACTTTTAAGTTGTTTTAAGTCTGTGGCTTCATAAGACTTTTTAAAAGTAGGAAAATACTTATTCTGGATGGCTTTAATAATGTTTTTCCAAAATAGAATAGCCCATTTTGAGTTTTCATTACAACCTGAACTCTAATATCTATTTTTCACAAACCCTTTTCTTGGTAGCTTGATTTAATTCGTACATTTGGAAATTTTCATAAACTCATGAAATAAATATGCTTTTATGTATATATGTATCATTATTTGATTATCTAGATTCATATGACTGGTTTAACTAATAATCATTTGATAATATTTTGCCAAAGCACTTTACCTCATTTGGTATCTTAGTAAAGAACAAAAAATTTCAACTAAAGACAGTGCTGATGCCAACTTTTATTTTGAAAAATAAAACCTGACAAATCATATAAAGGTAAATGAATTATTACTCAGACATCCACTTATGGTTTGGGTATACATTTTGACAGGCCATGTGAAAAAATGCCTCCAAGGGTCTTCACTTCAGGATGTAAAATCACTTTGTTATTTTTCTAAAAGCTATTTTTAAAAACATCAACATCTTTTTAAAGCTACCATCTATAGATTGGCGAGAATGTCTGCTGATGTTTCTAAGCAAACTTATAAATGACGGGTTTAATATTTAAGGATAGTTTGACTTAGTTACTGTTAAACATCTAATATTTGGCATCATTGTCTGAAAATTAGCAAACATTTCTCCCTTATATTTATAGGGTTTTTTGTCTCAAAACTATTTTTACTTGTTGATTTGCTTTCTGTTCTGTAAACAGGTTAGAATTTCTGAAATATATTCTTTGCAAAAATTCAAGTTGAACCAAAAATCTACATTTTGTTATTTAGAAACATATATATAATATCTACCATGGTAATAACTTAAAACTGTGCAAGCTAATGATTGAGTCTTACGGATATTATTCTTACTAAACCTCACCACTAGAAACCAGCTAGATCTTGTGTATGTTTAAAACAGAAAATCAGAAGAAAACATATTTGCTATTCAGTTAATCAAAGGCCTGTGAATTAGTAGCATCCAGTCAGATTCTGTGAAGATGGATGAGAATGTCAGGTGGATGAGAATGTGTGCCCCAGTAGCAGCACACTGCTTGATACCTTTTTAATTGATTTCGCTTCCTAGTGATTGACAGACTAATGCCTAAATAGCTAAAATAAAATACAATAAGCACTTTCATAGAGTTCAGAAATCAGTTTAAAAGGCAGTTTTCATTAGGAATTTCTGGACACATTTCCATAAAGAAAAAGACAGAGAAAATATTGCTCATTTAAGGACCACTGCACCTGTTATATAAGAGAACTGGAGAAAAAATTAACAGGAAACCAAGGCCCCTAAAACATCCGATTTGACTAAGTTATCCTTTAAGAATAAAACATTAGGCAATATTACTAGGACTTCATTTTTGTTTTTTAACTTTGTTTTACTGTCTAACCTAAAACGATATGCAAGCTGGTGACTCCATGCTTCTTCTATTATGAATTATTTTTATTTTATTTATTTTCTAAGTAAGTTTTATGTGGTGTCTTGCCTAGAAATTTGCCTATAAGTATAGATGACTTTTCATACATTGCAATTCCAATTTTTTGCAGTATTGGAGATGTGCAGAAAGATGAAAACATACACAATAATGTATTCAGTATATTTAGAATATAAGAGGCTTTACACACGCAGTATCAAGCTGAAGGAATTAGCCAGTATCTCTAAGGAGGAGTCAACAAGAAGATAGCTGGAAATAACAACATGCAGCCATTGGTGATTATTTCAATTTCACATGGCAGGTATTTATCAATCCTTTATTTTTCAAAGCCTAAATAATGCTGCTCAAGATGCGAAGAAAACTATGTATATCCATTGCCATCAAGACATTTATGATCCAATTGAAAGGTAAATATAAATACAATAAAGTAAAGATAGATAGATAGTAAAGATAGATGACAGAGAAATAAGGACACAAATTTACAACTGATAGATTGAGATGGTTCAAAAAACATTTCTAGACATTTCTGATGCAATTAAGAAAGTAAAAAAGCAATATCCAAAGGTAAAAACTGGGAGTTTTCTATACATCATTAAATAAATAAAAGAATCCTCAGATTCAGGAATATGACAAGTTTTGAACAGTCAATAAAATAAATTCAAGTTAGAAATAGCACTCATTTGGTGAATCTTAAAGAAAAAGACGTTTCACCATAAAACAGCAATACAACAATGAAATGGAATGTACTTCCAAGTATAAAGAATATAATTGAAGATAGAATACTATACACAGTAATGGAAGTAAAAGAAAATGATATTGTAGGTCAACAAAAGTTTTAAGAAATTACAACTTTTAGGATTGCTGAAGAAATGTTATAAAAAAATGGTAAGGAAGAAGGAAAAGAAGCTAAAAAAGCAATTGTAAATACAAGAACTGTTGTTAAATGTCAAGACAAATCTAAATGCTCATTGACTACTAGAAAACTATAAATTATTATTACTAAGAATAATAGCAACAACTTATCGTAAGGATAAAATATAAGTTATAGTTAAAATACTAGAAAAGTGTGGTGACTATAGTTAACAACAACTTGTTGTAGAAGTATAATGACTATAGTTAAAAATAGTGTACTGTATATGTACTTGAAATTTGCTAAGATAGTGAATCTTAAGTGTTCTTACAGCAAAAAAAGGTAAATATGTGAGATGACAGATATGTTAATTAGCTTGATTGTGAGAGTCGTTTCACAATGTATACAGAGCTCAAATCATCACCCTGTACACAGAGAAGAGGAGAAGGCCAGATGAGGACGGAGGCAGAGATTGGAGTTCTAGAGTCGCAAATCAAAGAATGCCTGGAGCCACCTGAGGCTAGAAGCAAAGAAACATTCACCTCTAGACCCTTTGGAAGGATCGAGACTCACCTACAGCTTGATTTTGGACTTCGGACCTCCAGTATTGTGAGAGGATATGTTGCTTTAAGCTCCAGGTTTGTGGTAATTTGTTGACAGCCCCAGCAAACTCCTGTAGTGGCACTGAGTAGATATTCAATAAGCATTGGTTGTAAATCTATAGTAATTACGGCAGTGTGGCATTGACTCAGACGTGAAGAATTTGACCATTGGGGCCTAACAGGGAAATCATAAATAAATGCAAGACTTTTGATATCTTATGTATGAATCCCATATCAACTAGGAAAATGAGTATGCAAAAAATAGCAGTGGCTCAGTTGGTTAAAATAGGGAAAAATTATAAGTTGTATCTCAACATCATACTAATTTCAAAATTGAAAAACATGCCACTTTTAAAGAAAATATAAACTATATTTTATGTAATCAAATTGAGTTTTTAAAGTGATCACATTTATCGTATTTATGTTACCATTTAGTGCTTGAGAAAGTCTCCCCTGGTTGGTGAGGCTTTGGGAAAACAGGAAGTCTAGTGTTTGTATTTGGGAAAAGAAATTTATACAACTACTTTGGAAAGCTCCTTGGCAATACCTAGAAGTATTAAAGATGCACATCCCCAAAGTTCTAAGATTACCCTGCTCTCTATCTCTCCTATAGAAAATCTAACATCCATGAACAAAGAGACCACAAATATTAATTACAGCACTGTTTTTAACATTTAAAATAGATTTAAAATGTCTGAAATATTTCTTCTTCTTCTTCTTCTTCTCTCTCTTTTTTTTCTTTTTTGGTGAGGAAGATTGGCCCTGAGCAGTCATCTATAGCCAATCTTTCCCTTTTTGGTTGAGGAAGATGGTTACTGGGCTAACATCTGTGACAATCTTCCTCTAGTTTGTATGTGGGATGCCACTACAGCATGGCTTGATGAGCAGTGTGTAGGTCCACGCCTAGGATCTGAACTTGGAAACCCTGGGCTGATGAAGCAAAGCATGTGAACTTAACCACTACACCGCTGGGCTGGCCCCTAAAATGTCTTAAATACTTCTTAATATGTAAATGCTTTTTGTTATTTAATAAAATCCCATATAAAAATTTAACAAAAATGGATATCTAAGTGTCAACAGGAATGGATCTCAAAAATACAAGAGATTGGAAAGTATGTTCTAAGTAATACACAGAAACTGATAATATTTATTTTATTTATTTTTTTCTTTGTTAAAGACTGGCACCTGAGCTAACAAGTGTTGCCAATCTTCTTTTTTTTTTTTTTCCCCAAATCCCCCAGTACATAGTTGTATATTTTTTAGTTGTGGGTCCTTCTAGTTGTGACATGTGGGTTGCCACATCCACATGGCCTAATGATCAGTGCCATATCTGGACCCAGAATCCAAACCAGCAAGACCCTGGGCTGCTGAAGCAGAGTGTGCGAACTTAACCACTCGGCTACGGGCTCGGCCCCTGTTCATTTTAATTTTGAAGGTATAAATAGCGCTAAATGCTATATATAAATATTTTATAGTTAAAAGTACAGAAATATATATGGGAATGGTAAACATCATATTTAAGCCAGTAGTTATCTCTTATAGTAAAATCTTATTTATAGTTAGGTAACAGTATCAAAAATTTATTCCTATTTTTTGGCATGTTTGAAATATTTTATAATTGGAAGTTGAACATTTTAATAACATATTGCTTTCAAAAAAGAAGAATAGATAATTGAGGTATTTTGTTATGCATTAACACATGACTGAAGTAATCATCTATTCTAAGGCCGTTAAAATTCAGTGGAAAGTGTTTGAAAGTTTGTGAACAGAATTGTAATTTGTCACATCATTGAGTGAATTGTTTTAGATTAAGTGGGACAGGAATGTTTGGAGGGAAGGAGGTCAAAATAATTGCGATTTTGATATGTGAGGTGACACACAATGGAACTGGAAAATAGGGAAGATTCATGAAAAATAACGTACAAAAGAGACGTAACTGACCTGCCGGTTGACTCAGTGTCCCTGATGGGTGGGGATGATGGGAGTAACATGGCGGAAAGGAGGAAGACGAAGCAGGAGAATTTTTTGAATTCGAATTTGGTAAGTTCTGCTTTTGACAATTGGAAAGGGAATTTCTGTTTTCAAATAAAATCCATTCAGAGGGAAAAAAAGGCAAATATAGTTATTATGGAATTGTCAACATAAAAATGAGAATTGAAGTATCAAAACAAATGTAGCCAGAACAAAGAACTTTTAGACCATGAAAAATGCCTCTAAAAACTGACAGTATTCTCTGTGCTTCTGGAAATTAGAGGGCACCAATTCTGTGACACTATCATACTGTAATTTCTCATGAATCACCTCGTTACTCATCTTCTCTACA
Organism: Equus quagga; assembly: GCF_021613505.1. Lineage (NCBI taxonomy): Eukaryota > Metazoa > Chordata > Mammalia > Perissodactyla > Equidae > Equus > Equus quagga. The sequence goes on from NC_060269.1 coordinate 22,739,831, forward strand.
TCTTTCATGACTGAACCTAGTGGTTCTGTTTGATACTGACACAATTTCTTTTTATATGACATGAAATTTGGGGGATTTTTAAAACCATCCTTATAATGGCAGACACGGAGTACAACTCAAATTATAATTATTTTATTCTAGCTTCCACTCTTTCTTAGAAGCTCTCATATTTTCAGTTAACATGTGAAATAAAAGTTTTCCTCACACATAGAAGAATAATGAATTATAAATAGAACAAAATTGTGAAGTACTGCAAACAGAATAGTTATGCGATTTTGTAGATACAACTCAGTAAATTAAATTAAGTTATATAATTAGGTAAATTAATCAATGTTGTAAAATTAACTAATTTTAAAATAAAGGTGAATTTAGAAATGCTGTTTTTTCTATCTTATTGAGAGAATTTGAAGAAAAAATAACTATGGTAATATAACAAATCATTATACAAAGCAAGTATTTTCAGAGATTGTGGCAATTATCTCCTTCAAAACAATAACTATTTCCACTGCTGCCTCAAATTCTATGACTAGTAAATTATTTTAATTTAAGGAAAGTTCATGAGCTGGAAGTCCCCAGTTGAAAAAAGGCTTAAGGATGAGGATTTTTTTTTAAATTTGAAGATAACATTGGGTAATTAAAAGAATTTGAATAGTAAGTTCCAATTTCTGGTTTATCTGGGAAAAATAAAAACTGGTAATATGTGCCCTCAGTTTCATATGACAAGAAAAAATGTTAATAATAGGTATTCCTTTTAGCTGAGCCAAATGCTCCTCAATTCACCACAGTTTTTACATTAATATGATACACGCCTAGTCATGATACCCTGTCCTGACTCTATTTACATTTTCACTCTCGTTCCCCGGGGGAAGGGAGTTTGATGAATTATCCAGATTTATAATTTTGGGAAGTAAATGTATCTCCCCCTGCAGAAAACAATACTTCAAAATAGCTGTTTGGAATTGTCCCTGAAAGACAGGGTTTAATGGAGAATAATGAGGAGGATTATCAGAGTATGGGGAGAGTGAAAAACCAATACTTTTGGGCAAAATAGATGCATTAAAAATATATATATCTTTCTCCCACATTTGATAGAGTGTTATGGTTATAAAACATAATGTCAGAGTTCTTCAGCTCTCATTCCACTGAGAGATGGGCTGGAAGGTCCCTGACCTTGAATCTGGGCGGACCTATGACTTCTTAGACCATACAGTACAAAAGAAGTAAGGCTCTGTAACTTTTGAATGTGGTCAGAATGGGCCATGCGACTTCTGCTCAGTCCTCTTTGAATACTCACTCTCAGGAGGTCCTCTCCCTCACCAGGCTGGGAGAAACCCAAGCTATGTAGAGAGATCTTGAGTAAGAATCTGGCTCACGGTCCTAGTTCATCCCTGGCTTCAAATGCTCGAGGCCAAGTGCCAGATATGTGAGCAAAGAAGTAATCTTGGAAACGGATCTTCCAGTCGCAGCTGTCCCAGCCCCCAGCTATTTGAGTCACCTCCAGGCATGCATGTCTTCGCCACTGAGGCCCCATCATTGAGGAGCAGACAAGAGCCATCCCATTATGCCTTTTCTGAATTCCTGACCCACAGAGTTTGTGACTAAAACAAAAGTTTAGTTTTACGTCAATAAGTTTGAAGTGCGTTTATTATGCAGCCATACTGCTGGAATACATAGAAAATCTTTATTTCCTATAAGCCGTGACATAATCTGGCATCTGCTTATCTCTTCAATATTTCTGCCAATCTCCTTTTCACTCCTTATACTTCAACTAATCCAATTTTCTTTTCTGATCCACCAACATACCAGTGCTTTTTAACACATGAGATAAATTTCACTAGTAGTTCAAATAAGGGATGCTATTCCCAAGAGATTTTACAAGCTGGAGCCTCCTAATTTTTTTAGTTTCAAATATCCCTGTCTTCAAATATCACCTATTAGGTTACATATTGACAACCTTTTTATATCACCTCCTCTTCCTCTACTCCTGTGATTACAGTCCTTTCTGTCATATTTATCCTATTTATAGCACCAGTCAAAATGTGCAATTTCATCTGTCTCCACTCACTGTCATGTAAGTTTCCAGAGTTCTTGGTCATATCTTCAGTTTACCACATTATTCCAGTGGGTTAAGTATCGTGTGGCTCCTACCAGTCACTCAGATATATTTGTTATTGAATGAATGGAACTCTGTAGTTAATCTAATATAATCTGCAGACTAAATCTATTAATATTGGTTTCAGTTAGGATACAGTTTGGCTATAAAGAAGATAAAATGCAAATACAAGTAGGCTTAACAAACAAGGGATTTATTTTCTCCTACAAAAGAAGCAGGAGAAAACAGTCTAGGACCGGGAGAAAAGCAGTGGCAGAGTGACATTGAAGACTTGAGCACAGCCATGCAGTGACATTATTAGGATATCCCCTTAGAGTGAGGTGTCATATACGGTTAGCTGATGATGTCTGCTGCACCTTGAGGCATGATGTCCACACTGTGGGCAAGAATAAGAGGGAAGGCTGAGGCAGCAGGGGACGAAGGAGCAAAGACATGCAAGCCACATTTGTGCTGTTTCAAAGGCTTTCTCGGAAACCTCACCTTGTGACATCCACTTACATGTCACCTGGATTACATGGCCACACCAACCAGTACATGGATATTTTTGCTTACTACATAACAAGGCAAGAGAAAAAGTTCATGAATAACTTTGTATAGCCTATCGCACAGTCTATCAAGAGCGTCTGCCAAGGTATTCCCATTGTCTTATGTACTGAAAAATGGGCACTCAAAGAGGCTAATTAACTTGTACATTTTAAGTACAAAAGGTGTGTGTGTGTTTCAAATCAACGCATTTCTGCTGACTGGACTGTAAAACCCACGTTTTTTCTCTCCCAGGTATGTCCCTCTAAAGGCAGCCTTCACATCTAGGAAGTATTAATAATGGTACTAGCAGCCATGACTTATTGAGTTTTTCCTAGGTAGCATTTACTATATGTAATATGTGTGTATGTATATATTCCATTGAATATATCACTTAATCTATCCCTCTGGAGTCAATGTTAATATCACTACTTTACAAATGAGGAAAGTACCAGTGAGAGAGGTTCAAAGACTTGCTCCTATGTTACGCAGCTAACTACCTACATAGTTGGAATTTGATTCCAGATTTATGGAAAGGCCTTTTACATTAAATGTAAACCCTGACCAAAGGGCAGAGGTGTACAGCTATGGCTGATTACCATGAGAGAAAAACACCTGAGAAAACAGGCAGACTGAGGTATTTTCCAAAGTGCACAGCATGATGCTACGAGGAACAAATATCACCAAGCAAATGCTTTTTTACAGTTCCTTTGAGAAACATCCACACAATTCTAGGCCCCATTTCATAAAAAATATCTGCACAGTATTTGCCGTAAGAAGCCACATGGTCAAGGCTTATACATTCTGCAAGTATGATCCTGGGTAGGAGAAAAATTTCCCCTGTTAAATATGTTGTTGTTTTTTTTTTTAACACTGGCTTAAACATAGTTAAAAAGATTGCTTTGCCCTATAGCTGTTAATATGCTACTGTTCTTTTTGAATCTCCAAGAGGAAGCTAAAGTATATAATTCTCCCAATTTGAGAAATGATATGTGAATACCATTTTTCCCTTTCATTCTGTCTCAAGAAACTAATGTCCCTAAGATACACTGTATGGAAGAATTATCCTTTGAGATCATTAACAGTCTGTTCTTGATTCTTCAGTAGCTACTACTGGGTAACAATACAAGAGTATTTACAGATTACTAAATGTACAGAATACCAGTTTATAGAATATTAAAACACTGGTGCTTTTAAACATAAATTGGCAGAATCTCTTTCAGGAACAGATAGTAATCATTGAGAGAGATTGAATCAGGGCCCAGGATCACAAATTTAAGCTGCTTCTCTGCATTTGCTGGTGAGCAACTTACCATTGGAAATAAAGTACTCAATTATTAACTTGATGCCCATATCCTTGAATTTCTCCCAATATATTAGTGATTTCAGATAAATAAGACACGAATTCTAGGCATATCTAACATTATTTCTGGGACTTCCAAAGGAATATTTGTTACCTCTTGTCACTCACAGAATTCAAAAGTCCAAAGTAAACTGTACCCATGCATTAAAGGCCACCTGGGGAAATGTTTGAAACCTGAGGGAGATTGAAGAGCCAACTATATGACAGAATCTTGAATTATTTGCTTGAAATTTGCAAACAAGCCTCATTCACACCCTGAATTCTATTTAAAGTTTTGCATTGGCTTTTATCTCTTTCTTACTGTCTTAAATCACATATTTTATAATAATATGAAGAATGAACCTTAACTGAATAGGCTAAATAACAATTGCATGAGCATTTCACAATTATAATTTTAATAGTAGAAGGAATTTTTTACTTCTTTCCAAGAGTTTTTCAATATTTTTTAAATTGTCTGATTACTCTTTTAATTTAATGAAAGACAGGGGTTTTCTTTGGAATTTTCCTGAATGACAAAAATCAGAGAGGATTTTAGACACATGATGAATTGCTTTTAGAACATATAGATAAGGTAAATCTCATTATTTAGAACAGTTCGTTTTTCCAATCTGAACAAACATAGAAGGATACATTTTTTTTCAGTTTGCTTTTAATAGCTTCAAAATTAGACATGCCCAAAATTAGGTCTCTCAGGAGGTGGCATACATAATAATTGAAAAAAATTAAAAGCTAAATTAATTAAATTTTTCATTATTTGAATGTTTGTTAATTTTAATTATAATTATTTATGGAACAGTTTTGTCCAAAAGAATGTTGATAATATGAGTTATAAAGATTAATCAAAATAAACTATTCCATAAAGGGTATTATAGGGGAGTTTAGATAATACAGAAATAACAATTATACAAAGTAGAAAGTGGTGTCATAAGAGAAGTCTGTATAAAATACTGTAAAGACTAAAGTAGGAAGAGAGTGTTTTAAGTTGTGGGTGATGAGGATCAAGCCTGCCCCAGGGAGAGGAGTCCAAGGCATCCTGCATCCTCCAGGAAGGATAGGATGTCCTGAGCTGATCCGATCTGATTCTTATCTAAAGTTATAGGACCACGGATAACCAGACCCCACCTGCACTGATACCATTTTAAAGACTTTTTTACGTAATCTTTCCTTTGCCTTATAAAGAGATAACTCACATACCTGTGTTTTATAAATTGAGCCCTGCCCTCAACCCATGTTTCAGCTCTTCACCGCCCATGGGTCCTGTCCCCATGCTACTCCATGCTATTCTCTGAATAAAACAGCACTACTATCAGACCTTCAGAGTCCAAGAAATCTGCCTTTCGACTCCTTGGCTCACCGAGACCACATCAGCAGGAACCAGGGATGTTTCTTTGAAAGAGCTGACTTTTAAGCTAATTCTTGGAAAGACTCAACATAATAGAAAAACAAGCAAAAGACACTAACAGCCTTTCCAGATGAGAGGAAATAAAAACAATGACAAACATGAAATAATCCTAATATCACTAGTAATCAAGTAAATAAGTTAAAACAATTATGTGCCATTTTCCCCCATCAAATTGGAAAATGAAAAATGTTAACAAGATTTTTGAGGATTTAGGGCAATGGGAAGGATCAAACTATGCTGGTATAAGTAAATAATGGGAGTTGCTTTGGAGTACCATTCTGATGAATTCTACATTCCATAGATAATAAATACAAGCCTGGGTCTTTCCACTTTTGGAAATACATTGTAGATAATTGCGCAAGAATGCCAACTGCAGTATGTCCTGCAATTGAAAAACTCTAAACATCTATCAGTATGAGAATGGCTAAGTAAAAACAGGTTATTCGTTATGCAGACTACAATGTTGCATTTGGCATAATGGTTATTAACACAATCTCTGAAAGCAGAACTATCTGAATCTGAATCATTTGTTCCCTGTAGTGGCCTTGAGAAAAGTACTTCCTTTTTTTTCTCTTCTGTAAAATGGAGATAACAGCATTACCAATATCATTGGCTTGTCATGATGATTAAATGAGATAATCTGTACACCACACTTAATACATAGTGCACAGTAGACACAAAAATAAATTTGTCTAATATTATTAATTTTATTATTTTTAATCTTAATGTTACCTTCATAGTAAGACTTCTAAGCTACGTTGTTTAATAGAAAAAAGAACATTTCAAACTGACCCATGCTGAAACACTTCATTTAATAAGAGCATACTCACAAGAGTTGTGCAGATTTTCAATAAGTAAAGGTATGTGCATTTCTAAATGCATTGAATATATTTGGGGAAAATGCACACCAAACTGGAAACAATGGTTATCTCTGAAGAAGAGACTGGGTTTTGGTAACATTCAAATGAGGCTTTAACTGTTTTTGAAACATTTTCATTTTCTATAAGGAGAATGTATTACCTACACAATTAAAATAATTGACACATTAAATATTAAGTGACTGATTGAAACCTGTTAAAATGGAGGGAGGAGGGCTACGCATGGATAGTAATGTACTCAGGCAGTGAGAAATCGTGGTCTCCCTGACATCTAGGAGTAGTAAGTAGCTTTTTCAGTGGTACAATTCCTTTGGTTGACATGACAATTATTAAGTTAATTAATAGGAGGTTATTTCTCAACACAGAAAAGATGTTAGTGTTCAAAGCTTTCATTGTAAACTATCTGCAAAACCACGTCACCTGTCTCCATTCCAGTTGAGTGTTCTGCTTACAAGAGAGCATTTTCTCTGTTTATTTACTCTTCAGTGATCTAACGCCAGTAACACCAGCCTATAGAAACAACACTCAAATGTAACAAAAAGAACATTAAAGAGTCAAACGTCACGGTGTAATAGACATCAAAACACCTTATTAACATTTTTATAAGACTCTCAACTGGAATAAACAGACCACTCTCAATTTTAACATCTGGTTCCCAACAATTCTTATTTGGGTGATAACTTTTTAAAAAACAAATGCTGGGCGTCTTTCAACGACGTTTCATCGAGTAACAGCTGTTCCTTTAGAACAAAATATATGCATGTTGGAAGTGTTACTGCTGCTCACTTCTGTTTCGTTCTGTGTGAAAAAGCTTTACATTGGGTGCAATTCAGAAAGACAAATGGCTTCAGATATTTTGAATGGCTGCCATAGCACTAGTTTGAATGCAGTTTCTTGTGGTTTTTAGAATATTTTCAGCCATGATTTTTACATTCAAATTTTACATTCAAATTGTAGATGGAAGAATACATTTCTGCTTCAGGACAAAGGGATTTCTGTTTTCGTGTGCTCTTGGGCATCTTTAGGTCATCCATCATATCAATCATTTATTTTCATAAAGTGTTCGGTTATGAATGATTATTTACTACATTAAAACACAGCACATATTCATGAAAAAGATAGATATGGTTCTTCTGTTTTTTAGCGCATTTCCACCAGATTCTCTTAGGATAATTCCTGTTTCAGCTTAAGCTATTAAAATTTTTGCTGAATTCTAATCACCTCCTCGTGTTGGAACATGTGGAGACAGATACCCACAGATGTTTCCCTGAAGGTTCAGGCATATTTAAAGACAACTTCATTATAAGACACTATGAAGTTCTTCCAATTAATTTGGAGGCAAATATTCTACATCTGCTTAGTCTTTTAAAAACCTTAAAGAAATATTTACCCTTCGCATGTTTATGGATTTGGCCACAGGTTAAACTGATGTACGTTGTCATTTTTAAACTAAATAAAAAAAAAATGTTTATTTTGATAGTGTTTATTACAGTATAGAAAAATACAAGTCTTTGCTGATATACTCTATTTTGTCAGCTATTTATCTCATCTTGCATTTGCATACACTCCTGAACTTCCTAGAAATAAGCACTTAGAAACTTCCCAGAACTTCTTAGAAATTAAACTGACTCTGAGCAATTAAATTCAAATGGTCACTTTTCCTCCAAGACACACCATTTACTCTTTTGGTTAGAAGCTTTTGTGAATGACACAAACTCTGGGTCTGGATCACCTTCTTATATTATACCAGTTTAAATTATTTGACTTTTTAGTCAATTGTTTTCTTGCTTTTTGCACAATAGATATTCTAACCATTCATCAACTTTTCAAGCAACCCAGCCCACACATGATCCTTCTATTCTTAGTGGAAGTTCTTTGTCTTCTATTTCCCAGAATAATGTTAATTTCCTCATTTATTGAGGGCCTCTCCTCAGTAATAAGAGAGTTGCTGACTTTCGTTTGCATCATTTCTTAGCTTTTTCTTTTCCTTCTCATAGGAAGAGATGGCATGGAAAAATATTTTCTCCCATCTTCATAAATCTGCCTCCTTATACTACCACTAGGATTTTTTTTTCTTTTCCTGGGGAAGATTATCCCTGAGCTAACATGTGTGCCAATCTTCCTCCACTTTATTTGTGGGTCACCGCCACAGCATGGCTGATGAGTGGTATAGGTCTGCAATCAGGATCTGAACCCACAAACCTGGGCCACAGAAGTGGAAGGCGCCAAACTTAAGCACTCCTCCACAGGGCCAGCCGTGCCACGAGGATTTTGTTCCATTACTTTATATTTATGTATCTTTAATATACGTACATGGTGTATTTACATTATATTTTCCTCTGCTATATCTTTTAGCTTGACTTCTCTTCCTTGAGCACGTGGGCAAATTTAAAACTAAAGTAAAATCCTTTTCATGACCAGAGCCAGGTTTGTTAAGCCAAAGGTAGGCAAACTATAGCCAATGAGCCAAATAATAATTGCCACCTGCTTTTGTAAGTAAAATTTTATTGGAATACAGCCACATTAATTTGTTTACATACTGCCTCTGGCTGCTTAAGCACTACAAAGGCAGACACGAGTAGTTACAACATAGACCCACAAACCTAAGACATTTACAATCATGCTTTTTACAGAAAGTATTTACCAACCCTCGTCCCATTGTCTTAAGCTAGTGAAATTTAGGTTTCAAGACACCTCATTTGCTTTATCTCTTTCTAATTTTTAGTTTATGGTTTTGCCTTCTTTCTTAAAGAGCCCCTGCACTCCAAGTTGAATATGCTATAGGCCCCACAAAATATGGATCCACCCTAGCTCATCCCATACAATTCTCTCTCATTATTCTTTGCCATCACACTCCTTCCTTGGATGTCTTCTCCAAAGAATTTTAAAATTTTCTCTCATTCTTATGAAGTAGTATTTATTCCTCTACACTTAGAACTCTCTTCTGGGCCAGGTACTCTGTCATGATGACTGATAGATATTTTTAATTTACTTCTTTCTACCTGACTTGCTATATGAATTTTTGCCCTTCCTTTAATCCTACAACACTTTTATTTCTTAGTTCTCCTCATGCGCTTGTAAGTCATACAGGGACTTGATTTCTCATCTACTCTGAGTCCTAATTGTTGAAACCTGTTGAGGTTTCTAGACTCACTCTTGTACTTTAACGTGATTTCTTGAGATAATACAAAATGATTGGATTGTGAAGTTAGACTTGCATGCATCCGAGATCTTACAGAATATCAAGCTTGACTGGTGTTTTCAAGAATTCAGGTAATTATTAGTCACTGGCAAAGCAGTGGTTCAGACATCTTAGGTCCATTCCTCAGATCCTTGGTTTTTGTCATGAGCTACTTCCTTGCCCAGGCAGATGGGTCAGATTTCTAGGGAGGTGTGTGAACACTTCACTTACATGGAGGAACCTTTTCAGACATAAAATATCTTCATTCTTTTACCCAGAAAATTATATAGTATATACAACATTTTTCAGGGAGTCATGTCTCATAAATACATGGATCCTTGTTTTGCAAACCAGAGCAATCCTAAAAAACAAGGCACATTCTGCTGAAAGCATTTCAAAGATAATCACTCTCCTGCTAGCGAAAAACAAAATTCAGATTTTTTTGCGGTAGCTCTGTCCTTAGTATGTTTACACAGTTACGCTGGAATCACATGCCTCCTTTGTGTCCTGAGAAGGTCTGCCCTCAATCATAGGAGAGAATCACAGGCTAGCTATCGAACTTTCACTTTTTCCTCTACCTTCTTACCTTCGTCAACATCTCAGTACCAAATATTTCTGTTACATTTTCATTATTTGTCTTATAACGTTTTCTGCAATATTTCACTTAAACAGACTAACACTCTGAACGCTCCAATAGAGAGTAGGAATTCCTTTTACAAGTATGTCATTTGTTAACATCCTCCTTTACAAGTCTTTTGATGTTCATTTAAAACTCAATTACTTTTTTCCACCATCACCCTCAATTATTTGCATCGTTTTTAAGTGTCTTTGGGAGTATTAAATTGGACATATAATTTTTTAGATCAATTTTTTTTCTGAAAAATTAGTTTCTATTGATTTCACTTTAATTGGAGGTCTTCACACCAGCTTCCACAATATTTTCTCATTCAGGGATCATCTTCTACATAAATCTAGTCTCTATTTAATTCTGTCAATGAAATTATGAGCCCTTATTTAGTTGTGACAAAAATATTATGGTAATGTTTGACATACCTTATATAAGTGAAAATGATATTCCTTCCCAGCAGAAATACCTTTTTCTTATATATCATATATTTCCAGTGACTAGAGTGGTGATTAGAAGACCATATTCAGTAAACTCTGTATTTTATATGATTTATGGATATCATCATATCCTAGATATATTCCAGGTTTTTACAGATACTGGTTTTCATGGGTCATTGTGTAACAGAGCCCATCTATTTTCCATTCACACCCCATGGATGTCAATATCAGAAAGTTATTCTTTATCCAGCCCATTCCAACTAATTCCATAACATGGAAGACAAACTCCTTTTTGATCCATACAACTCGGGATGCTAGAAAACAATGCTAAAGCTCAGAACGTTTAGTGATATGCTGATATAACTTATGCTAAACATACTTTTCCCGTAATTTTACTTCTTTAGCTTGTCTCTCTATGAATTCCTGGCATTGAAATATAAAGACATAATATTCCATAGTGATTAGAATATACAATAGTCCCTCCTGGGTGAAGGTGCAAGCTTACTCCCAACATTGTTAATGAATATGGAAGAGTCATCATTCTTTCAGCGCACTCAATTAGAGCTTTGTCTTCCACCCAGGCTGATTTCCAGCAACAGAAAATCCTCTAAAAATAGCTCTCTCTAGTGTCCCTATTTGAAGTACTAAGTCTTTTGCTTCATGATGAGGGGTCTCCTGGAATAATATTTCAAGGAGATTCAATACCCACATGACCAACTCCTATAATTCTTGCAAAATGCTTGGCACAGGAATGCCAGTGCTGATGAATCTGCCACATATGTTGTTGGCATTACACATTAATTAAATGTGTGTAGTTTTGTCTGCACCCAAAAATATTGTGCTTCATGAGTCTCCCAATTAGAGATATTCTACCACCAAATACAATACGGTTGCACCATAAAGCTTCTCATAAATATCCTCTGGTTGCCTCTGGAGTGGAGTTATTTGTAAATTCAAACCAACAAATCAAATCCAAATCCACATTCCTTGAGGCTTTCTGGATTCCATTTTTGCATTCTTTAAATTAATTCCACCCACATTCACGTTGATATGTTTAAAGGAACAGATAAAATCAAGCTGTGACTTACCAAGCAGGCAGCAACTATCTGCTTTCCATCATACCCAGGGAGCTGTCTTAGCAATGTATCATCTTGATTCATGACCACATAGGGTGCAGAAACTGTTGCACAGCATCCTCTGCTCTATACAATTCATTGGTAGTATTTTTCTAGAAAAAAAAATTCTAGAATGGTAAACAAAGCCTAGGAATTGCATAATAACTTTAGTCAATTACTCATAAGCTGAATCATCAGGGGCACTTTGTCATTTATCTTATACAAATTATACAGATAGAACATTCAAATCAGTAGGAGTCCAATTTCCCTCTTCTGCAGAAAATAGACTATGAGATTTCTACCAACATTGGTCATTTGTTTGGATGAGAGTGGCAAAAGATAGTTAAATATTATACTGTTGCTCTGAGCTACTTGTGTGAAAATATTGTGATGGCTTCCCTCCATGGTAATGCAATCTCTTTATAAACTTCTTTCTCATCTGCTATGATTTCACCCTACTTCCAAACACTTTCTACCAATATCAGGCTTTGTAATCCATCACACATGACGTCTACACACAGAGACAATAACAAGAGCCTTGCTAGGACACCCAAACAAATGTTTTAGGGTTTGACAGACAAAGGACCTCAGGGGTGCCTCCTCTGCTTAGTAAAGGAGCTACATTCACTGTTAGTCCTACTTTGGCTACATAGAAGGAAGTTAAGACTGATCATAAATGACTTTACAGAATAGGCAAATTCAATGTCATGGATATCATGTCTTTGGTACTGATATAACTTTCCTCTGGTACACTTAATTTGAAATCCAAGTTTGAGACCATCATCTAATGGTGGCAAAATAAAAGACAAAGTTTTAGAGGTGGGAAAAATATAAATTCATGTTACTGCATTCTCCCTCACTCCCTCATTACCACCACATGATCCTAAAAAACTTGCAGGAGATTTTGTGACTTACTTCTCCTATTAATTTCGGGACAGAATGATTTAACTAAATCAACCCTTACTAATTTTTGAGTAAGAAGCCCTGCATTTCCATTTTCCACAGGGTCACATAAATGATGTAGCCTGTTGACATTGTTTGCTTCACCCAGAGCAAGGCATGTGTCTTTCAAATGGATTATAATTAACAGGTGCCACATGCAGATTTTGAGTCAAAATCCTGAAGGTTCAAACTGGTGGCCCCTTTTAATTTTTCCAAAAGGGCTCTAGTTTGGGTAGGTGATACTATCTAACCAATTGGATTAGATCATTAGGGCCTAATGTTATTGCCTGTGCTATCACCTACCATAATCCTTTTAATGTTTGTTTCTTCTCAGTATCTATTGTAGTGGGTAAATAGTATCCCCCTAAAATTTTTGCCTGCTCCAAACCTCAGAATGCGACCTCATTTGGAAATAAGGTCTTTGCAGACATATTTAGTTAAGATGAGGTCACACTAGATTAGAGAGGGTCATAAATCCAGTGACCGGTGGTGTCCTTATAAAAAGCAGAGAGGACATACAGAGGAGTACGATGTGAAAATGGAAGCAAAGATTAGAGTGATGTGTCTATAAGCCAAGAAACATCAAGGCTTGCCAGGAGATACAGGCAGCTAGGAAGAGGCAAAGAAGGATTCTTACCTAAAGCTTTCAGAAGGAGCATGGCCCTGCCCACAGCTTCATTTCAGACTCCTAGCCTCCAGAACTATGAGAGAGTAAATTTCTGTTGTTCTGAGCTACCCAATTTAGGACAATTTGTTACAGTAGCCCTAGGAAACTAATACAATGCTGTATTCATGTTCAGAATTATTTCCAGTGACTTTGTAAATAGAGGTAAACAAGATTTCAAGATGAGGTAGAGCCCTGACAGTCTCTGAGTTTATTGCTTAATGGCGGGTTCTATGAGAAATAAATGACTTCTCACAGTTTAAGGAATGTTTCTGATTACTCCATAATAATTGTCAGGTATTTTACACATTGCGCTGTGCCTTGAATTTTAGCTGGGTTTGTCAGCCAGCTTATCCTTGTAATATGGGTGACTATGGTGCCTAATTCCTCTCCGACTTCTTCCTCTGAGAAGAAAGTTATCATGAAAGCATCCATGTAGTGTATGAAATTTTTCATATTGATTATTAATCCTGCCTGACTAGATTATAGCAGTGTGCTACTGAATTAAAGCAAATTTGTGATAAGCCAATACACATACTTTTATTTCCATTTCAAAATGTGGCTAATTGGAATCCAAAACTGGGGCAAGAAAGAAGATACTAGCCAGATGTGTAATGCCATGCGAGGCCAGCTCCATGATTATGTACCTTCTGTGGAGATTTGTTTAATACTTGGCTGTCGCTGTCTTGAAATTCTTAACAATTTTTGAGCATGGGCCTTGTATTTTCGCTTTGCATTCAGCCCCATGAATTATGTAGCCAGTTCTGATGATTTATCAATCCCTCTTGGCCTGCTTTTCTTCCTGCACAGAGTTCATCACATCAGGTGCAGCTGAAGTGTTCAAGTCAACCATCTTCATAGTCTCCTGTTATCCTCCAGGAACTGTCTGCCTAACTGACCAGTGAGAACTACTAAATGGGAGTAAATGGAAGAAGGCTTCCTTCTCAACCAGTTCCTTAATGAGAGAAGTCCTCCTATTGCCCCTGGAATTCCACATTGCTAAAGGAGAGTTTGAGCAATTCCAAAGGATCTCATCTATCATGACTGACTAAAACTTGATGAAGAGTGGACTTAGTCATTATGCTCTGTCAAAAGGGCAAGCACAATAATGTCCAATTTATATATAACATCAATTCTAATTTTATTCAAGTAAAGGCAGCACAACCATATAATAATCTCTCCAATCACACATTCCAATTTTTAACTTCATCCCCACCAAATTTCCTCCCTCATGTTCTCTGGATACACTCCAGTTTTCACCTTAGAGCATTTGTGAGCACAGTCCCTGTCTTCTCTAAGGGTTACTGTATATTTGACCCTCCAGTCTAACAATCCAAAGATAGTTTGTATACCACCCCAGGCAACTTCACCCAAACTATTGCATATGATCTTGGATCCTTGACTGGGGCTTGAGTGAACAGGTCTCAGGCCCTCATTTGGTCTTTTTCAGATTCTACGGCTTTATTTATCAGGGTAAATCCAGGTACCGGTTCAAGTACATCCTAAGTGAAGGATGTAGGACTATAGTACTCCTCTCCTCCCTTTCAAAAGCTGAGGATGCATTATCAGTTCCTCACTGGGAATCCTATCAAGGTCCACTTTTTCAATCCTACTCACCCCTTCTTCAAAAGCAAATTAATCCAGGAGAGCTGCCTTTCACTTCCTCCTCTTATTTTTAATTTCTCCCCATTGTGCTAATGACATGGAAGTTTTTCCTCCATATAATCCCATGTGTAGTAGCTAAGCCTGCATATCTGTTACTGCCTTTTGATTTTTTTTTTTTTTTTTGCCTTCCAAGGATGCATAACACTCCTAAGATAGGAGACCATCAACTAGCCCCTGTTCACTGTATCTATCATTGTCTCTGTCAATAGCCTTAACTAAGGTGTTATCTCTGGATAGTGTAAAGCCTATCTAAGGTCACTTACACTTGCAACTTTCCTCTCCTATGAAAAGGAGGATCCCACTGGTGATTTGGGGAGCGGTTGTGGCTGTTACCTATTTCAGCCCGGGCCTGCCAAGCCCTACCATAACTACTGCAGCAGATGGACCGTCATAATACCTGGAAGGGTCTTTTCAAAAGTTTGCAATCACTTAACGATTAGTCATCAACCTCAACAATCCTTTGCATTTGATAATAATAGAATGTCATCATATATATCCATCATTATTTTGAAGAATCCATGCTAATAATGATTCACCAATCTTCTGTTGGTGAATGTGCAATTCTGTAATAAAATATTCTCAGTATTCATTCATCCCCTGATCTTGGCCTCCAGTTACATCAGTGTTTTTGCAGGTAATTAATAGCTTGAGGCATTTCCAAGGGGACAGGAGATTTCTCCAAGAAGCCACAGAGGGATAAGAAGAACTTCCAGTGAAGAACATCCTAATCTTACAGATTTTCCCCCATTACCATCCCCTCCACTATTAAACGTTGAATTTTTACAGATGAGCTAGGCAGAGCCAGTTAATAGGATTTTCCAACTTCCCTTTGTGCTGGTTCTCTGTCTCTGTGTTCCCATATCTCCCTCTATTTCCTCCAAATTTCACTGGTAAGACTTATCCCCCTTAACATCCCTCAAAGCTTTCACCTCCTCACACCAACAATGGGTAGCCAACCATTCTGGAATCAGTCTTATTGTATTTTTCCATTACCTCCCTTTACACAAAAAAAGAAAATTCCTTAGCCATTATGATTTGGGGCTCTGAAAGATAATCCTGCCAGCAGTAACAATCTGAATTCATGCAAATAATTGGATTGTCAAATCAAACTCAGAAATCAGAGATCTCGCTCAGTATGAAGTTTTACTAGTAATTTCAAGGATACAGTGAGAAGCAGCGGTGAAGCAGAGGAAGATCTGGGGCCCTAGTGTGGAAGCCCAGGTCCTTTCTTGGTCATTGAATGTACTCTGCCCCAAGTTTCTAGATTCAGTTTTAAGTAAAATGTTCACTTGTGTGGGGACCCGGATTTGGCCACCCCAAGATATGTCTCTTTGGCATGATGATTATTTGAGGCTAATTACTTTGCAGACAGGAAAGCAACTGAAAAGTAGAATTTACTTACCCTTGGTAAGAGACATTTACACTGTAAAGGAACTCTCCATTTGTAAAGATATCTCCCTCTCTCCCAGGAAGAAGGGGAGATGACCTTGTCTCTAGAAACTCTTAATCAATGGGGAAGGCAAGGACTTAAATCTGCATTTTATTGTGCCTGTCTGGTAACCCCCTGTAACTGACTTCCTTCCCCCTCCCAACGTTGGCATTTCTTTAAGGATTAAGCGTCTTTCCTTAGGCTAGGAACTGATTGCTGCCCTCACCTGTGACCACCCAACTCGAGACAATAGACTTGCCTCCTGCTACGGCCTCCAAGATAGCAGACCCACTACCTGCTGTGCCCGTCAAGCTGTGCCAACAGGACAATCTTGTGACTATTGTGGAAGGGACATTTCAATCGTATGTGAAACACCCTGTTGGGGTATATAACCACTCTGTGCACCCCACTTCTCCAGTGCCCTTTCATTCTTCAGGAAGAAAGGCCCCGGGCCATGCTTCCTCATAAAGCTTTGTTTAATTTTCTCCTGCTATTCTGTCTCATGTGAATTTAATTCGTTCTCCGGCCAGACGAACCCAGAAAAGGTAGAGGAAATGTCTTCCTCCCTACAATTGCCTTACTTACACGGAAGGACTTTTCTTAATCACCAAGCATCTCCTTTTATACTTGGATGGTGACACAGCTAATATGACATTTTTCTGGGAATCAGGACCCTAAATTTATTGATTCCTGGTTTGCTTATCATAAGCAATTCTAGACAATCCTGAACAGTCTGCTAAAGGATGTTATGGCTAAGGACTCTCCTGCTACCAAAAACTATTTAGTTTATTTTTGGGGAGCCCAGCCTTAGTATGTTTACAAAAAGATTAGACCAGAGCACCTATTTCCCAGGAGCTCCTCCCCACACCTGTCCCCATCAGGGGAGAGAATTGATCAAGAAGTGCCATCTTTTTCCTTTTATTGATGGTTTCCTTCACCATGCAACAGCTTTTTAGTTTGAAATAGTCCCATTTGTTTATTTTTGATTTGCTGCCCTTGCCTGAGGAGACAGATCCAAAAAAGAATTGCTAAGACTGATGACGGGAGGAGATATTTACAAATGATATATCTGATAAGGGGTTAATATCCAAATATGTAGAAAACTTATACAAGTGAATATAAAAAAATATGATTAAAAAATGAACAGAGGACCTGAATAGACATTTTTTCAAAGAAGACATACAGATGGCAAACTGACACATGAACATATGTTCAATATCACTAATCATCAGGGAAACGGGAATCAAAACATGTTTGTATATATATATATATATACATACATATATATATACACACACACACACATATATATATATATACATACATATAGATATAATGGAATATTACTCAGCCATAAAAAAGAATGAAATTCTGCCATTTGTGACCGTACAGATGGACCCAAAGAGTAGTATGCAAAGTGAAATAAATCAGATAAAGACAAACACCATATGATTTCATGGTGTGGAATCTAAAAAACAAAACAAACAAACAAAATAAAACAGAAACAGACTCACCGACTCATAGATACAGAAAACAAACTGGTGGTTGCCAGAGGAGAGGGGGTGATGGTATGGGCGAAATAGGTGAAGGAGATTAAGAGGTGCAAAATTCTAGTTACAAAATAAGTCACAAGGGTGTCATATGCAGCATAGGGAATATAGTCAATAGTATTGTAATAACTTTGTATGGTGACAGATGGCAACTAGACTTATCATGGTGATCATTTCATAATGCATATAAATGTTAAATCATTATGTTTTATACCTGAAAATAGTGTAATATTGTATGTCAACTATACTTCAATGAAAAAAAGAGGTGCTGCCCTTTTGCTTGCCACTCTTTAATGTATATTTTCTGTACAGAACTCTCTTACATGGTCTAGCAATGTGTTTAAGGTTGAATGTTATATTTTTACTCATTTTTCTTATATGTCAAAAATTGCATCATTATATATTGACTAGAAATCACATATTTTTTATTAAACATGAGATATAATGAAACTCAAAACCAAGTTTATTCCACCCAATAAATTTCTGTTCAGTCCCTACCTTCATTTATATTCCTTTTGTCACTGCTACAGTTAAGGCTTTCATGAATTCACACCTATACTCATGCATTAATTTGAAAACTAGCTTCCTTTTTCTATTGTTCTTAACTTCTTCAAACTTTTCTTCACTGTAGTGCAATTCTGGTTATTCTAAAATGATAATTTGATCATTAAGCCCATGTTCAACATGACTTATTTTCTGCCCATTTCATAAATACAAATTAAATTCACAGTTGTTATTTCTTCTCTAAGATGCAGTAAATGATCACTTCTGTAAAAGATTATTTACTGTTTCAGGAACATGCTTCATTATTTCATGCATTCAGTCTTTCAAATATTTTGTTCCATCCTTGGTCATCAAATAAATTTTTATCTAACCATGACTCACTTGGCAAAACTATCACCTTGGTTTCCTCATGTCTCCACTAACTCTGGAATTGCTTTCATGCACCTGAAATACAGTTGGAGAAAAACATAAAACTAAATCATGCTGATTGTTATCTCTTTAAAACTATGAGCTTGAAAATCAAATGTGCTCTAAATGCTGCCAAATAAGCCCATTATTTTTCCATATGCCATCACTTTCTTTCTGTCATATAAGATTAGTTTATAGATTCTTTTCTCATTTCAAATCTCTCACATCTTGTCCCCCAATCTCACTGCCAGCTGATGATCTTGCTTCTTATGTCACTAAAACAGATTAAAGCAATCAGGAGGAAAAGTACGCAGGCTCCACTGCCAAGTATACTTAAAACCAGTATCTAAGCTTACGTACTGCTCATCTTGCATATCACTATAGGGCACGTTTCTCAACCTTGTTTTATTTACATATTGATTGAGCCAGTTAATGCTATGTTGGGGTTTGGGGGGCGGGAGCAGTCCTGTGGATTGTCGGATGTGTGTCAGCATCCCTGGCCTCTCCTATTTGAAGTCAGAAGCATCCCCTCCTCCATTCACCAGTAGTGACAACTGAAAATGAATCCTGACTTTGCTGAATGCCCTGCTGAGTTGCAAAATTGCCCCTTGCTGAGAACCACTGCTAGAAAGGAAATATTCATGCTCCTACCTGAGGCCAGCCCCTTTGCTTGTTCATCAACTCTGGCTATACAGAAACCCCTCTCAAGAAATGCTTTCCTCTCTCACACATAATCAATTTTTTCCTCCTTACTGGATCGTTTCACAATCGCACAAATATGCTATTATTTCTCCTATCTTAGAAAACAAAAGCAAATAAAGAACTAAAAACCTTTGCATATCACATTTTCCTTGCCAGATACCACCAAGGAACTTAATCCCTTTTTCCCCGAAACTCTTCAAAAGAATCGTTTATACTCACCGACTCCATATCTGCTCAGTTCATTCTCTCTTAAATCTCCTCTTCGCAAGTTTTTGCCCCCAGCACTCTAATTAAACTTCTTAATGGTTCTTTCTCTCTTTTCCTCACTTTAGTTGATCTATTAGCAGTGTTTGATAGAGTTTATCACTATGTTCTACTGCATTTGGCTTTCTGCTTTTTCTATTATTTCTCTTGTCCTTTTTTTCCCCCTCTCAGTCTCTTTCACTGGTTTCTCTTCTTATCTTAGACCTCTTAATGTTGGAACGCCCCAGGTCTCAGGATTTGATTCTTTCCCCTCATCTTTCTTTACACTTGCTTCCTCGGTGATCTCACTCAATCGCACAGTTTTATATGCAATCTAGATGCTAATGACTCCCAAATTTATATTTTCATGCCATATCTGTATCCTGAATTCCACACTCATAAATTCAATTACATTTTTTACACTTCTGCTTGAATGTTATGATTGTAATGGGTCTATTTTTCCTCAAATCCATTTCTCACTCTCCCCTGCTCAGTTCTTACCACAGAGGACCTGACTATCCTTAGGTCATGTATCTCAAGATTTCCTGAAAGTGGCTTCCAGGTGGGATTAAACAATGGGAGACACATGTAGAAAGATGAAAAGCAAGAGAAAAGGGACTCTAAGTGTTCTCTCAATCCCTCTCAGTCTTGGTGCCATCCCTGGTCAGAGCCGCATTTCTTCCATGGCTCCAGTTCCTTTTCACACAGGCCCACTGTGGTTCCACTTTTCCCTGGCAACCCCTCTCCTCAGTTCCCATAACGCAACCTCCTTTCCTTGTCTCTCCATCTAAAGATGGTAGCAGCTTCCTGTTGTTGCTAAATTCTGGGTTGCCTCAGTATCTGTTGATTGGCTTTTTTTTGAAAGCTATTTTTACAATTAATTACCTGCATTAATTTCCTTTGTTTTAAATTCCCACTGATTTCTGTTCTCTTGGTTGGGCTCTCACTACTTTAGATATCTAGTAGACATTTCATAATAAAATAACCATGCCTCAAAATAAATTGCTGGTCTCCATCTCCCTGCCCCTGCCATATTGTTCATGCTTCTCCATCCCACTTGATGGAAATTCCACCCTTCCAGTTGCTTTAACCCAAAAGCTTGACACTATCTAGAATCCAACTACTTCTCACCATCTCCTCTGAGGCTTGAATCACTCTTAGCTACTCTTGAATAACTTCAGTACCTAATTGGGGTCCCTCTTTTATAATTGGCCCCTTGTAATTAGTTATGAACATAATATCCATAGTGATCTTTTTAATATAAAAGTCAGATCATGCCATTTCTTTTCTTAGAACCTACAGTGGCTCTCTCCATCTCATTCACAGTAAAAGTTGAAAGCAGAATAACGGTTAAAATCTCAAGGTCCCTATTACTTCTCTGAGCTCTTCTTTACGTCTCCTTCTCATTCGTCTCCATCCTCACTGGATTCCTTGCACTTCTTCAAACAAGCCAGGCACTTGGCCATCTTAGGCCTTTGCACTGGCTGTTCCCTCTGGCTGGGCTCTCTTCCCTCAGATATCTGTATACTTAATCCCTCACCACTTTTAAGTTTTTGTTTAAATGCTCCCTTTTCAATGATGCTTACTATGGCCTTCTTGTCTAACACGACAACCAGCCCTCTGGATCAGTATTAGAAACTGAATATAGAGAGATGGACATGATAGATATGCTCCCTGCCCTCATAGTAGTAACAATCTACAGGGACAATAAATCATAAACAAGTAAGTATTTGAATTATCT